>NC_056737.1:115101348-115278848 GCF_019279795.1 Protopterus annectens | reverse complement strand
TCATATCTATTCAACTGAGCCTCGTGCATAAGATTTGCAAAACAGGTCAGTATTCTTGCCAGTAGTTTTACAGACTCCATATTTAATAGTGTTGAGACAAGCTTGGCAGTAACTGATGTGGAAAAGCACACTTTACACTTTACAATTACTGAAAAAAGCTTTGAAAGTTCAATTCACTGGACAATTTCTGTATGTATAGACTCAATTTTCTTTTTTTTTGGAAAAGTGAAGTTAATATGCAGTTGCAGTAACTTGACATCAATAACAGAGATATTAACGACGGAAGTTGTAAATGTGAAGTATCACTTATTTGTTGTGCATTCACAGCAGTATAATGTATACAGGAAAGTTAAGTGAAGAGAACACTGGATTCTGTGCTGATCTGGTTATCAGGTTATGACAAATACATGATGATATTTTAAATTGTAGATGCTTACGCTGCTGCATTAATTTACTGGTTATGCTATACAGGGTACTGGTGGAAAAGTAAGTGGGTAAGATGACTTGACTTTATTTATATGAATGTTATCTGCTGTCAGGATAAGCTGTTTTATTCATTCACTATGCAAATATTGGTATGCTTTTGCTTTGAGCTTAGATTTAATTTTCCTTATGTTTTGCATCTGCAAGCGTGTTTTGGCAAGTGACTTAGGTGTTAAAACTACAGATGTGTAGTAATATATTTACTATGGTAGATGCTTTCAGTGCTTTGGTACAAGGTTGAGTAGTTTTCATTACTGAAATCAAGTTTCCATATGGCTACACTTGTATGTTGCTGCAGGTGAATGCATAATGCAGCAGCAGGGATCCAGACAGAGAAGAGATAACTTCAGCCTAGCAGAGAATCACATCCTCATGGGTGCTCTCAGGATTTATGGCAAGTGCCTGTTTGCCAAAGGGGAGCCAAAACTAGCTGAAAGAGCTAAGGTGTGGACCCAAGTAGTTTTAGATATAAATGTATTTGAGGGTAGGAACTGCACCTTGATGCAATGAAGAATAAGGGTCAATGACATGGTGGGACATGCCAGAGCAAACAATAAGCAGAATGCAGTTGCCTGTACCAGTACAATCAGGGGACCTTCTACACTTATCCCTTTAACAGCTGATGAGGATACCTCCTCTCCCTATGGAGACATGATTATGATACTGACATGAATGCCATAGGCATAATCAGAGGTGGTGTGGACAATGGCATTTACCCACCTCAATAGCAACCGCAGTCATCCAGTCAGGACGGTTAGTGCATGCCTCAGAGAAAATTCACATACATAAAGTTACTGCAGAGGTTAATTGGTTACATGTAGCACATGATAATTCATATTAACAGATGAACCCTCCATTTCTGCCCACTGTGAGTGTATTCTGAGTGGACATTCTAAGTGTCCTCCACACCCTATTGTGCAACATTTAATACTCTGTTCCAATGTCTGACTAACAATGCAATCAATTAGTTGTTCTCAGGGTCAGCAGCAGAAATGAGCAGTTCCATTGTACCAGCACAGCTGGAAGATACTGACAACAGAATGGCTGCCAATAATAATAACAGTGGCATGCAGCTGCCAAGTACAATAGGAGGATTGCACAAGCCACAACATGTACTTAACTCTGCAGAAAGAGGGTCACACATTCAAGTAGATAAGGATATAACACTGTAGGTAGTGCAGGGAGAAACCCCATGTATCTCAACACAAGTGTTTCCTCAAGCACAGGAATACCTTTAGGAGGATAGTATGAACTCTGAGCTAGCAGTGTTGACTGTAACATTTCTTCAAAGGGGTGCCAGACATCCCCGGTCTGTCTCTGGAAGGTCCCTGTGGCAAGTATAGCGAAGGTTATAAAAACTATAGTATCTACAGATACAAGAAGGTCACTCATCCCTCCAGTTCATATTTGTCTGCTGTACATACCCAGTAAAGCCCTTACAATTCCCCTGTCCACTCTAACTCTATTAATAATTTCTTGATTATATGGGTTAGTCTTTGTTATAGACACTTGTCACAGCTACCACTAGACACATAAAAAAACACTGGCTTACCCAGAAGCAGATGTGCCAGGACATTGGCTAGGCTCAGTCAAATGCCATAGAGAGTTGGCAAGAAATGGTTAGAGTACTTCAGAGTATATGTGATGATTTCCACCAATACATGCAAATGGTTCAGAGTAGGGATAATGCCATGGTCACACTCATGCACAGCAGCAGTCTCCACCTCCATACCTACCCTAGTCAGGACATACCGGAGTCAGGTAGGAAGCAGTGGTGGATGGGGATGAGGATTGGGTATTGCCAGACATGTTGTGACATAGTAGGTCACACACCACTGGATTGTCTGGAAAGTACTGGGAGAAGTGGAGGAGACATAACACAAATGTCTTGTCAGCAATCATCAACATGTAGCAGAACATCATATTTGTGGTCACACAGCACTGTGGGATCAATGTCTGTAGGATCACTTGCATCCAGTAGGTCACATCATCACAGCAAGTCAGCATCAAGATCACATGCTAGCACCTCCACATGATCAAGGACACCATCACCCTCGCTATCCTTAGTGGACATTGTTTAGGACACCTTCGGCCTACTGTAAGTCAGGGTGTACAATGTAACTGCTGAAATTACTACATGAGACAAATCATCAGCACGTGTTTCACTGCAGTGTCATCAATGGTTAAAATTAATGGAAATTAAAAAAAAAAAGGAAGGGGAGATCTGCATACTGCCTTTTAAGCAGCATGTGTTCAAATTGAGAAATGATAATGCTTACAACAGGAAAGATAAAAAGAAAACAATTAAAAAAGGTGGAGGGGTGAATCTGTAAACTGCATTGTAGAATACTGTTAAGGGCTTACCCAGCAGCATTTGTTTGAACTGGGTAGTGCTAATATAACAATAAAAAGAAATATAATTAAAAAAAAAATCCAAAAAGAGGTGTAGGGGAAACAAAGACTGTGCTACAGAGCACTGTTAAGGTCCTAGCACACAGGAGAAATGAATGGATTACAGGAGTACTAAAATCCAGCTATCAACGCTAGCACTTTTGCTACTTCACCCTCAGCACTCCACAAATGATGATTTCTATTATTTCTTTTTTTTTTGGAATTGTTTTATTGATTTATACAAATACACAAAATAAAACATACAATTTTACATATATTTAACTTTTGATTTAATATACAAATTATAAATAACACAATTTAACAAAAGTATTTACAGAAGACATCCACATATTTACATTTCTGAAATATATGTTACAATCAAGCATTCATGTTGTATTTTTTTTTCTTTTTTTTTAATAATTCTTGTAAACTAACCCACATATTATATAAATATGTTTTCCTTGAGTTCCTTGACTTAATAGTCCAAAGCTCCATTTTACATACATCTGTAATAATATTTCTAAATTCTTTAAATGTTGGTGGAGTATCTGTTATCCAGTTTCTAGATATTCTTTTCCTGGCTACTGTCAGAATTGACCATAGCAAAGGAAATTAGATTTTTCTAATAATACTATATATAGGTGTGTTAAAGAGAACAATAGATTTAATTATAGTAAAATTATCTGTAAAAATGGATTGTAAGAGGTTATTTATTTTTCCCAATAGAGGAAGAGAGGGTGATTGATAAACGGATACGCAGAATAGTAGAATGTAAGATGGGAGATGAACAGTTTGGATTCAGATCAGGATGCATCAAAATTGACCCGATGTTTGCATTGAGACAGATACTTGAGAAGAAACTAGAGAAGAGGAGAGAGTCAAACTGGGCTTTCCTAGACTTGGAGAAAGCATATGACAAGGTCCCAAGAAAGCTGATCTGGGCAATATTGCAGTGGTCTGAAGTCCCAGAAACATTGGTAGAATTAGTACAGGCTATGTACAAGGACCCAGTGACTCAAGTATGAACAGTGTTTGGCCTCACTGAGGGGTTCCTAGTGGGAGTGGGTGTACACCAGGGTTCAGCTCTGAGACCACTGCTGTTCATACTGGTAATGGACTACATCAGCAAACAGGTTGGAGGGGTCAGAGCAACAAAGCTGCTGTATGCAGACGATGTGGCAGTACAGGCAGACTCTGATCTAGAACTTCAGCAAAGGATGGGAGAATGGAATGCAAATCTGAAGGCACATGGGATGAAAATAAGCACAGATAAGACAGTGGTAATGGCAGCAGATTGGGGAAATCAGAAGAAACTGAGAATAGAGATAGATGGGAAGATAGTGGAACAGGTAAACAGCTTCAAGTATCTAGGAGGGGTGGTTGAGGAGAAGGGTAGTCTGAATGAAGAGGTCAAAGCTAGAATCAGAGGGGCTGCAGCCAACTGGCATAGAGTATCAGGTGTAGTATATGACAGAAGAATGCCAAAGAAGCTGAAAAGTAAGGTGTACAAGACAGTGGTGCGACCAGTACTACTGTATGGTACAGGAACCTGGGCAGTAAAGGCAGAACAGTTGAAGAAGCTAGAGGTGATGGAAATGAAGTGCCTGAGAAAGGTGGTAGGATGCACACTGCGGGACAGGCAAAGAAATGAGGACATAAGAGCAGAAGCCAAAGTAGCTCCAATTGCAGAAAAGATCAAAGAAAACAGATTACGATGGTATGGGCACATGTGTAGAAAAGCAGAAGACAATCTGGTGAGGGAGATTTGAGACAGACAGGAAGAAGGTAAGAGGAAGCGAGGGTGTCCAGCAAAGAGGTGGATGGATTGTGTGAAAGAAGATCTGCCACAGTCAGGTATGAGTGTTGAAGAAGGCAGGAGAGTGGCACTGAATCGAGAGAGTTGGTGACAGTTAATACGATACCCCGACCCTATGTAAATGGGAAAAAGGGGATGATGATGATGATGATGGTGGTTTATTTTTCCCAATAACATTTTAATTCCTTACAGTCATAAAACATACAAGTCCAATCTGCATTTTCTTCCAATTTACATCTTCTACATAAATTTGTTTTTTTAGTAATCTTACTCATGATGAGAGGTGTATAAAAAGCCCTATTCATAAATTTCCAAGTATATAACCTCCATCTGAGAGAAGATGTTGTCTTACTAGCTGATTCTAGTATATTTTTCTTATCTTGATCAGCTGGTTGTTCTTTGTTAATAGATGTATAATAATTCCAAAAACTTTCTGCGCAGCTATATGTTTCATCTCTAAGTATCTTATATATTTGTGATAGTCTGCCTTTGGATGTATTTTTATGACATATATTTATAAGTAAATAATTCAACAATGTAGGAACATTTTCTTTATTAGTTGGTGTTATTAATTCTAATTTATTTCAGAGGTATTGCCTATAGATCTGTAATTCTAACCAGATTTTATTGTCAAGTTCAAACTCTTGTATTAAGTTATCTGCTGTTATGATTTCATTATTTGTCATTAATTGATATCAATATATTAAACATTTTTCTTTAAATAGTAGTATTTTATTTGAGTCATTAGTAGATACAATTCCTTGTGTGTGAGCTATAGGATATAAGAGGAATAACCATTCTTCATATATTGGGTATTTATATATAAAGTTTTTGAAATTATTTATAATGGTTATGATACAACTAGTTGAATGTTTTGGCATTATATATGTTGTGAAAAGTTCTTTTAGTATCCATATGAAAGGGTTATATAATATGTTTAATTTATAACTGTGGGGTTTAATAAAAAATTCCATAGCTATTACTTCCCAATATTCTTTCCATTTAGATAAATATGTAGGGTCTATTAGTAAGGCTATTATATTAATTATAGAGAAAATTAAATATAGCTCTAGATCAGGAAAGGCAATTCCTCCTTTTGTCCAGCTATGTAGGTGATATTTTAGAGCTATCCTAGGTTTGTTTGGATACCATAGGAATCTTGTCGTCATGGTGTTTAGTTTTCTTACAATTTGTTTTGTTGGGAGTAATGAAACTGATTGTATAATATATAATATTGTTGGGAGTAATATTTTAATTAGTGTTAATCTTTCTTCCATTGTAAAGAATATTTTATTCCATCTAGTTATTAAAGATTGTATACTATTTATTATATTATTGTTATAGTTCAGAAGTGTTATATGTTTGATATCTTTGGTTAATGTTATTCCTAGATATGTAAACTGATCTGAATCTGGAATACATTTATTATATTCATTTCCTAGTTCTTCATTTTTAAGATTAATGGGAAGTATCCTTTTTTTCACTATTGAACGTCAGGCCTGATATTTTTTGAAAATTTTCCATGGCTGTAAATAAAACAGAAATTGATGACATATTTCCATTTAGTGTGAAAAGAACATCATCTGTGAAGAGTTGAATTTTAGATGTTATTTCTGTATTTATATTAAATCCTTCTATATCTTTATTTATTCTAATTGTGTTATCCCATGGTTCCATTATTAAGGTAAATAGTGGGGAAAGAGGACAACCTTGTTTGGTTCCTTTTAATATTGGTATGTTTTGTGAGATATAAGTGCCTATTTTTATATATCCTTGGGTGCCTTTGTATAAACATGTTATTATGTTATTAAGTTTATAAAGTTGTTTGAGAAATTTAGATTTTTGAGAAGTGTAAATAAATAATTCCAGTATATCGAATCAAATGCAGACATTATATCTAGACTAATTAAGATTAATTAAGTCTTTTTTTCTTATTCGAGTAATCTATTAATGTTAGTACTATTTTTATATTATCAAATGTATTTCTATTTATTATAAAACCAGTTTGGTCATCATTTATTAAGTGTGGGAGAATTTTTTTCAATCTATCTGCATATATATTCATAAACATTTTGTGATCTACATTCAATAGTGAGATGTGTCTATAGTACGAGCATTTTGTTGAATCTTTATTTGGTTTAACAATAGGGGCTATAAATGTGTATTTCCATGAGGGAGGACAAATAGTCTTAGTCTGAGTTATTGAAAACACTTTTTGTAATAATATTAAAGCTTCTCTGGGCATAATTTTATATATTTCCGGTATAATTCCATCATTCCCTGGTGCTTTGTTTAGTTTAAGTTTCTTAATTTGTGTCTGAATATTTGTATATGATATGCTTTTATCTATTAAGTCTACTTGTTGTTTGGTAAGATTTTTATTAGTGTATTTATTTATGAATCTTCTTATATTCTCATCTGATTCCATCTTTACTTCTTTATTATTTTGCAAAAATACTCCCTAACTTCTTCTACTATATCTTGTATGTTGTACAGATTTTCTTTTCTTCTTTAGAGAGTATATTTCTTTAATGTGATTTTGTTTGCTGAGTCTTGTGTTTTTATTTTTAAGTCTGTGTATCTGGAATTATTTGAAAATGCAAGAAATGTGTGTTTTTCTAAACTTATCATAGCTTTGTGGCTAAGTATTTCTAAATATTTATTATTTATGGTTGTAATTTCCTCTTTTATATCATCATTATTCATGAGTTTAAGATTGTCTAATTTATTTTGTAACACCTGTAAGTTTTTATCCTAAGAGTTCCTTTTATTATTATACCATTTGATTATTTTGCCATATAAATAAACTTTAAGGGTATTCCAAACATATATCTCTGATGTATCTGATGTATTGTTTATTTCTATAAAATTTTTGGTTTAATTTATTATGAACTCCTTAAATTCTGCTAATTGAGTAATATATTCTGGTATTCTTCTGAACTGTACATTAAATGTAGAATTGATATTTAATTCAAATGTTATGGAATTATGGTCTGATATTAGACAGGAGATAATCATTGATTTTGTTATATCATTAGTTAAATGATTAAATATAAGTACTCTATCTATTTTAGAGTAAGAACCATGTCTATTAGAGTAAAAGGAAAAGAGTAATGATTTGGAATCTGCTTATTTATGTCATTTAGGTGAAATGAATTCATAAAGTCTATTCAGTGTTTAGCCTGAGATGATATCTTTCTTTTGCCCTTAATACTGGTTTCATTATATATTTCCTTTTGCAAAGAGATTAATTCCATTCAAGTGCTGTTTAACAGTGTTTATTCCTATGTCTGGTTTCCAATATACATTAACCAATGTAAAGATTTTATTGTTTATTTCCACTATAACCGAACATAACATTCCTTTATCATCTTGATATGTATTTATTATTTTAGAAATAGATAATTATTTGTTCCATAAGATGGCCACACCTCTTTTTTTCTGTAAATGTTCAGAACTAGATAAAACACTAAATGTATTTGTGTCAATTTTGGATATATCTTTTTTTCAAAAGATGAGTTTCTTGTAAAAAAATATATTAGAATTATGTAATTGCAAGTATCTAAATAAATTTCCTCTTTTACATGGGTTATTTAAACCATTGATGTTAATAGATAAACCTTTCAGTAAAACCATTTTAGATGTTTAAGAGATTAGACATATATTCATTTAATGTGAAAGTCTTTCAAATTTCCCCTATTATTTTTACGTTTCCTTTTGTTATGTATTAATATATGTTGATTATTTGTAAATGGGTCCATTTTATAAATGTGTTATATGTTATATGTGTTTGAGATTAATACCTTGTGAATTTTATAAATAGTGGATGTCTTGAAACAAAAGTAGTTACAACTATGTCTTAATTGTATAACCTTGAAAACTATCCCCACACCCCATCTGGAGTTATAAACTCCTAATTTGTGTCGCATCCACCACTCAAATCTACACCTCAACCCATAACAGCAGAGCCACAGCCCCACCTAGTTTATATATTTAGTTATCATTCCTTTAATAGTAACACTAGACTCATCAACTTTAAAACTTATTATTTAAAATAATGTGTGTTATTAGATTATTAAATTAGTTCAAAACTTATGTTGTTTTAAATCATCAAGATGACTATTATAAAAGTATTATATTTCAAGTGTCTACATGTAAATGTTACCAATACTTGTATATTCACATCTTTAACAACATATGTAAGTGCAAAACATAATCTAGAACTTGGTACCAATCAGTACTATGTATCAAGAAATAAAATTTAACATTATTAATATATATATTGATCATTATAGATAAATTTTAACAATGTAAATTAATTATTTACCTATAGAGAGTGACATTAGTGATTGTACTGTGTTATTTATTTTGTTGTATAAGATTCTTATATTTATCCATGCATCTGATAGTCTTTTCATAAACAACATCTATGAAGGGAGAGGAAAAAAAGAGACATGCCTTCTATATATCGTTTACATATCATTAACTGAATACACATTTAAGATAATAAGTATCATTGGCAAAAGTCTGGATATTTAGCTTGTATATATGATATATTGTCTACATCTATTTCATGGATGCGTTCTATGTTAGTATCATCAAATGTATTCTAAACTGTTAGCTTTTGTCTGTGCATATTCATTTTTTGCATTTTAAAAGAGCTGTCTCAGTCTTCAGTAATTAAGCTTTTAAAGTAATTTAAGATGTATAATTATATCTTAACATTACTATACTGTATAAGCATTTATAGATTCATGTTATATTAAATGAATCATCTTTGTGGTGATAACTTGTACATAGTTCTGGTCTCCATTTAATAGATGTAATATATTTTAGATGTGAAGTGAAACTAAGCATCTATAAAGCTAAATACACAATATGCATGCATGTGAAAGCAGTTCTAATTTTCAGACATATTTTTTTTCTGTACTATCCTGTAATGTTATAGCATAGTTCTATTTATTTTTATGCTTACTTTATATATACTTTATACTATTAGTTCACTATAACATGTTTACTTTAAATCTGTAATGTGGTTACCAATCAAATATTTTCTTCAATCTTCAACGACATCAAACCTACTTCAAGTGACACAAACTATCTTTACAAGATTTCTATCCTTCTTTCTTTCCTTTTTTTCCCCCATTCCCCTTCCCTTCCTTTTCAAGTTAACCTAGTAAACATCAGTTAAATAATCATAAAATTAGCTTAAAGAGCCTAGATCATCATTCTGATTTCATTACATAAGCTTTCCTGCTAATAATGAGCTTAAAACTTACAGTTTAAATCAAAAGTTTTGTTTTTTCTTCATTTTCTTCATGACGAACACTTCTCTTCCTGAATTAGTATGTTCGGCGTCCTGTCAATGTATTTATGCATTATCTGAGTTCAAAGTTTAATTTGCTGCAGCCAAAAGTTCTTTTGACTTGATGGAGTGCAGAAACGGCATCTGTTCTTTGCGATGATGAATCTCGAGCTCTGGTGTATCTAAAATTGTCTAATTAAATTGTTCGAGCAGGAAAACTGCAAGTATAGAGATTTCTACATTTTTTTAAACAGTTTCAGTTGTACTCTTTCCACAGAACTCTTTATAAGCTACACAGTATGTTTTAACATTTAAGATGTGTCATCCTGTACCCAAACATAACTATTATGCATATATACTTTCAAAATAAGCCTAGCTAACTATAAAACAACCCATAGCTCTTTCATGTATATATTTCATAAAGCAGGAAGTTTGAACCGTTTATTGTAAAGCACTTTTCATCTTAGGCAATCCCAAGACTTCTTCAGACAAAGTAACAGCACACACACCCCTTCTTTTATCTTCCACAATTAAATTAAACATCACATCATTGGTTAAAAATGTAAATTCATTAAATAAGCTAAAAAGCTCTAGATCTGAAGTCATGAGCCTGCCCACTGTGAGCAGAACACATCACAGTGTAAAAAGACCAGGCTGCATGCATTTGCCTTTATGCATAAAACAGTTACAATCACATACTTAAAAGACAGTACCTGCAGATTTAAACTATCCTGAAGTCAAAGTTATTGTAAGTCCAGTTTAGTTTCTTTAGGTTAAGCAAATAATTTGATGAAGCTCTTATTTGTTTTTCATTCTCTTTTGTTTGTCACTAGTTTTCCAAGCTGTTTCAGATACCATTCTTTTCATAGAGGGAGTTACCCATTCCATGTCCTCTATTTTGTCTAGTATTTTATGTTTTTTGATGTAAGATAATGGAGATTCTAAGTCTTCATATGTTCCTGAACCATCTGGTAAGAATATCTTTAGTTTGGCTGGGAACAAAAGATGTGTTTTAATTTGCGCTTTCTTTAGTTCTTTTGTCAGTGGTAAAAAGGTTTTTCTTTTGGCTATGACCATGCAGAAATAGTCATTGTCAAATCTAATGATAGTTTCATTTACTTTGATAGGAGCTTTTGCCCATGCCGTCTTTAGTACCATCTCTTTATTATATGAAGAAAGAAACCTTACTATGACTGATTTAGGTGTTTGTTTATTTACGCTAGAGGAAGCTAGAACCCTATGAGCTCTTTCTATACCGAAGGAAAATGCTTCTGGTAAGTCTAGTATTGTAGGTAACCATGTAGTTAGAAAACTTACCATATTATTTCCTTCTATATTTTCAGGCAGTCTGAAGATTCTTAGGTTGTTCCTTCGAGATCTATTTTCTAGATCATCCAGTTTATTTTGCAGAAGTGTGTTTTGTTTGAGAAGGAATTCAATGTTATTTTCACCTTCTTGCATTCTATTATCAATGTCATTTAGTGCTTCCATTTATTTGAGTCTTTTGTTGTTGTAAGTCTTCATGTAATAAGTCCACTTGCTTGGTACATTTTTCTTTGAAGTTATCTATTTTTGCATCAGTTTTGTCCATCTTAGTTGTTAAGTCCTGTATATTGGAGATTAAAGATTGTAATTCCTTTCAGAAGATGGTATCTTGCTTGTTGCCTTTAGAAAAGCTCATTTTGAGATTTTAGTGATGAGTAGATATTTTCCACAAATGTTTGTGACAGGAAAATTTGTGAAATTCAGTATTATTTTTTATATTATCCTAGTTTTAGATACCAGAAAATTATTAATAAAAATAAACTTTCTAGGATAACTTAAAATTTATAAATTCCTGTCATAAAAGATTTTCTTGGTGGAGCTGAAGAAATCTGCTGTTATCTGATGCTCATCTTGGCCTCCAATTGCTATTACTTCTGATGACACAAGTGTTTGTACGTATGACAATATGTACTAATTTGATGTGCAGTACCATACAGAAAAAATGTGTGTCTTTCATATTTATCAGAGAAGTAATACCGACATGTTACAACTTGCTACCTGCACAGATGTATACTGTGCATGAGCCTGCCTCATGGGATCCCGTACTATTGCTGCTGACTGAACACCAACACTATCATCATTAGTGGAAGGATATATACCTGGAGCTGCAGTGCCATTATAGGTTCATAAGTAAGTACTAGGCTAGCTCCACTTCAGGCTATTATAAGCCTAGCCATTTTCCCATTTTGTGCTTGAATTAACCTATCACATTTGGTTAGAGACTGGCCTTACCCATCCCATATAATTATATATCACCCCTAATGAGAATAACTGGGATCCTACCACAGATAATTTGAGGGTACTCTTAAGATAAAGCATTTACGAGCTGCTTCTGTCCATTAGTAGTATGGGGGGGGCAGTTCTGGAGTACATTTTCTGTTTCCTGTCCATAGTTGCATGTATATGGACAGTTTTATGTTGATGGGAAGTCAGTTCCAGAGCAGCAGTATCCTCTGTGAGATGCACCTGTCCCTCCAAACCATTCTGCTGAGGTTGCAAAAAACATTTATATCCCTAGAATGAATATTTATGATGACATTTGACTTGCTGATATGCAAATGTAGTGAAGGTTAAAAATACATAGTATCTACAGGTATAAGAAGGCTACACATCCCTCCAGTTCATATCTGTCTGTGGTACATACTCAATAAAACCCTTACAATTTCCCTGTCCACTCTAATTCTATTAAGAATTTCTTGATTATCAAAATTATAATGTTTTTTTTTGTTTTTATTTGTGTCTTCATTGCCTGCATATGCCAGTGGGTGCCAACAGATTTGGTTCAGTCAAGATAATCCACTCACACCAAGAAACAGCTATGCTAGAAGCAACAGCAAGCATCTTTGCCAAATGCAAAGTAGATATAAAAGGCATGATTTCACCTTTATAATATTTCTGTGCAAGGAGCCAAACTGTGTAAAAAATCACTATGACTTGCAAACAGATGGGAAAATGATTTGTCATTTACATCTCATTACATCTTCATTTGTGTATGTTCATTGAATGTTGCCTTGGCATAAGTGCTACTAGCCATTCTGAATCATGTCAAAGTTGTGCTTAGCTACAGCCAGCTGATATTGCCTTTAACACCTAAGCACTTAACTATGATACCACCCTATGTCTACTATGATATAAAATATTGTATCTTTCTTGTTATATAGCATTTTTATTGTAATTGCATTCGATGATGTCACTGTATGTTTACAATTTATTCTATCTCATTAACCTGGGTCATGGCTGGAAACAGTCACCTGACCAGTCTCCCTACCTGGTTAATAAATGTAAAATAAAATAAAAATAGTTGAGGCAAAACTACTCATTTATACAAAAAAACGCATTAAGCTGTGCCAGTGCAAGACTCTACAAAGAGCAAAGAAAATATTAACTTGCTTCAGCACTTCTGCTGTAGTTAAACCATTACTTTTATTAAGAAAATAATAAACTGTCCTTGGCACCTAGAGGACAAATGATAACAAGACTTTGCTCCACTCTTATATAACAAAGTAACAGTTACATGATCCATAATATTATACCGTCAAATAAACACACATTTATTTAAAAAAATTCCACTTCACTTTACTTTCCTGACTCTTTGGGTACAGACTCTGATATATCAAACTGTATAACGATTCATTGCATAACATATGTTTAAGTAAGAAAACATTCCCTTTTCCTAACATGTTTAAAAATAGTAAAGTGAAATTCAGTTTTTATTTGACTCTTTTCTATAAAATGCCTTGTTATGAGGCTATCTACATTTAAATCATGAGCATCTTTGAGATGTTCTAAGATTCTAACTATTATTTTTCTCTTATTTTTCCTCTATACATTCACATAATATAATTACTGTGCTAAATAAAAAAACTCTGAAGAGAAAGAATGTTGTTGCTGTACCTACACCTATGATCATCAGTTATATATATTTGTCTTTTATCAAGAACTTACAAAGAGGGTGGTAGTTACATGGAAGAATGTACCAAGCCATCTCTTGTGTGAAAGTTTTTGAGCTTATCTAATATCTGTGCAGAAGTTGGTTCTGGGCAATTCATGATAAACTGTTTGTGGGGGGATTGGAAAACAATATTTTCAGATTTTGTTCAGATAAAATGATTCAAGAGTATCCCCAGAATTTAATAAAATCCGTGTAACCACAGTGTAGAGCCTACATGGAATGTGTCCATGTACATGGCCATGGTTCCCCCTCGGAAGCTCACCATGCATATTAATGATGGTGCACTGCCGAGGGACAGCCGAGGAACATGGATATTGAATCAGTGTAGGTGGAGGTGCAGAAGCTACCCATGGCTGCAGAAGAGTGTGAGGCTCCCTGTAATTCTCCCCACCACTTTGTAATGTTGTGAAATATAAGTCATTTTTATGACGTTATGTTTTTTTTATTTTTTTACTGCATGTTTGCACAGCGCGGAGTGCAGCAATAACAAGCTGTGCTCATATGTAGACAGATAACAACTGGCAGACATCTAAAAATAAAAACCTGATGTAATTAATTATCAAAATTAAATTGTTATTTATTTATTTTTTTAATTTACGTTTGAATGGTGTGGAGCGCAGCAGAGCCAAGCTTAGCTCATACATAAGTGGCTGATACCTGCCCGACATCTAAAAATAGTAACCGGATGTAATTAATTGTTTAATTATAGTTGTGTTTAAGTGTGTTTGTGCAGTGCAGTGCTCAGCAATGCTAACAGGCAGCCTAGTAGTACATGTGAAGGTACACTAGCTTTTATAGCATCCAACTAGCTACATGGGCATAGTTATGGTCTTACGTGTAGTAGATCCTGGGTTTTGAGTCCATAACAGGTAGAATGTGTCTATAAATAAATGTAATATTTTTCTTTAATTTCATTAAGCTATTGTGAATTTTGGCACTGCTGCAGTCTGCTAAGCACTGCTCATTCATGCTAAGCAATGCATAAACATGCTAATGGTTACCAATGTTTGCTCGGTGCTAAGCCTCACTAAAACCACTGTTCTGTGAGTTTTCACTCTGCTTGGCTTGGCTTAGCTGGTTTGCTTGCTGCTAAGTGATGCAGCACTTTTTTGAATGTTGCTCAATGATGTGTAAAGGTAGAAAAACAGCAAATATTAAGCCCAATAGGCAGAAATTCTGCAACAGTCATTGGAGTTCAATCAGCTGATGGTATGGCTGGCAGTGTTGGTAAAAGTGTGCTCTTTTGGGTGCAGAGGTGGGGCATTCAGGAGTCCAGGGTCATGGTCGGGCTCCTTGTTAAAAACCATGAACTCCGGCTGATGCAGGGCAGATTCCAGGGGTCAGAGTATAAGGCAGAGACCTGGGATCATTTGGCTAGGGAATTCACCAGTGTTACTGGTATCCCCTGCACAGGTGAGCAGTGTCAACACCATTTTGATGGATTGAAAAGTAGAAAGAGGGGAACCCTGGACACTTGGGTCCAGCAGGCTCAAGCTAGGAATACCCCACATGTATATAAGTATGTCTTCCTCTGTCTAACCAAAATGCAAGCTGAATGTATGCAAAACTGGTAATCATAATGGTGTGCTTCTCTCCCAACAGTTGCAGCTGACAGGGCTCACAATGTTGAGTCCCATGCCAGGCACCTTGGCAGGTTGTGCCATGAGCATGGTAAGCATGGACTTAGTATGCAAACTGTCATGCAATAAGCAAATAAGAGTAAAGCATTTACTGCAATAATGTATACACAAGAAAACCTGTACTGCAATAAATGAGCATGTAGAACTGTAGTGCAATAAATGGGCAATTAGAGCTGTAGAACTGTAGTACAATAAATGAACAATAAGAACCAACTGTATTTCAATAAAGCATTAACAATACCAATAACACTAAGCAAAATGTTACTCAGTGGGATTGTGTTCTCAAAACCATTGCAGTAGAGATGTATGCATTGATTGTCTATGGTAAGGTTGCTGCAGTCAAGTGTAACACTGTAATAGCTGTAGCCAGCAAATCTAATGGCCTGCAAACTGTATTGTTTAACTCATAGTACTGTCCAAGCCTGTCTCCAGGCTAATATCAGTCATATAATACTCTATCTTCCACAGATATCAGGTAATAAAGGTATATGGATGAGGCAGCCCAGTCTATGGGCAGATATTGTATGTGGACTTCACAGACATTTCAAACCAATAACAATAAAATGTGCTCACTAGCATTGTTGATTCTAAAATCCAGATTTTTTTTAATATATGCAGTATGGTTGTATTCCATGCATGTGTGTTCTACTGTCACTGCAGTCTACTACAGCATTGTAATAGTACTAGAATGCCAGAGGAATGTCCTGTAACTTGTATTGCTCAAGTCATAGTATAGTTCCAGTTGATCTCCTGGCAAGTATCAGTCACTCAGTAGTCAGCATTGGCTCAATAGCTCAGTCTGTTAAATACTTTTTATGCAGCACATTTTGCCATACACAGTCCTGGGTTTGAATCCAGTGGTATTTAGCACTAAATTGTCAGTATCACTCATGTAATGTTCACATTTCCTCTCTCACCAGGAACACAAACATATATTGCTGAGGCATAGGTTCATAGGTAGGTACTAGGCTATCAGCCCAAGGGCCTACGTAAACCTAGACAACAAGGTTCCCTGTCTTACGCCACCCAAGAAAGTTATTTTCCTGTGCCCCTGTTGAGCAGAGCCACAGAAGTGATCCCCGGGGTGTATTTCCTATTTCCCATCCACTTATCAAGATTTTTCTTGAAAAGTGCTAATGGGGAGGTTTGCTTGATATAGATGGGTAACTTGTTCCAGAGTATGGGAAGTCTCTGGGACATGAATCTATCCCTCCAGCATGGCCTGTTTATTGTGGTGACAAGGTTTAGGTCCCTAGAGCATGTAGCTCAGAGGGATTGGGATTTCTTTAGGTGTAGCATGTTCATCAGCTCTGGGTTTGACATAGCATTATATGTTAGGCAGAGATCACCTCAGATTAGGCAATATGCTACAGAGTAAAGCTGGAGTTTTTTGAGATGGTCAGTGTAGGGCATCTGTTTGAGGCCAGTAATCCTCATTGTGAAGTACTTCTGTAGCCTTTCCAGCTGCTGTAGATGTCTTGTGAGGTACATTCCAAAAGGGGCATTGTACTCTATAATGCGTCTAATGAGTGCCGAGTAGAGGGGAACAATGACCTCTTTTTTTCCTAGATGAGAACCCTTTTGTGATGAGGTGTGCCATGTAGAAGGACTTCCTGACTACTGTAGCGATGTGATTACTAAAGGAGAGACTACTGTCCACCTGGGTCTCCAGGTCTCTTATCACACATTCGGCATTAAGTAGACTGCCATCAATGTGGTAGTTCATGGGTACAGAGCTTTTATCAAAAGTTATGACAATGCACTTTTTAGCACTGAGCTTGAGGCCATGGCTCTGACACCAGTCATATGTCTCAGTGAGGCCCTTCTGTAGGATGTCTACATCATTTGGGGACTCGACTATGGTTCCTAGTTTGCAGTCATCTGCGAACTTCAATAGCCAGAGGCCTTCTCTTTTAGCCTGTATTTTAGAGAAGTAAATACCAAACAGGAGAGGTCCCAGGACTAAACCCTGTGGTACTCCAGATGTCAGTGGTTTGAAGTCAGATTTGGAGTCTGCAACTTTTACAGTGTGGGTTCTGTCAGTGAGCCAATTGGCAACCCATCTTGTGATGTAGGGATTTATACCTAGTTTAGTGAGTTTAGCTATAATTCCAGAATGGGGGATGGTGTCGAAAGCCTTGGTGAGGTCAAGATAGGCTGTGTGAATCACCTTACCCTCGTCTACAGCTTTGCTGACTGCCTCAAAGAAGTCGATCAAGTTCAGGAGGCATTATCTGCCTTTCACAAACCCGAACTTGGTGGGGTCCAGAGTTTGGAGGTTACCAATGTCTTTGTTTATGAGTTGTATAATGATACGTTCCATGGCCTTACAGACCAGGCTCATTGGGCTAATAAGGGGATAGTTCCCAGGATCAGTGGTGGCTCCCCCTTTGTGGAGTGGGATAACTGTTACTGTGTGCCATTCAGTGGGCCCAAAGCCTGATGTGAGACTATGACTGAACATGGTGCTTAGGTGGGGAGCCAGTTTGTTCTGAAGTTCGTGTAAAACACAGCCTGGGATGTTGTCCAGTCCCATGGATACTGTGTTTTTGGCTTTAGAGAGTGCAGCTTTTACCTGTGTAGTTGTGATTACAGGGACTCTGCATTCTTCCTGTATAGTTATGGGCCCTTTAGGGGGTGAGAGGGGGGTAAAGTTAGCATTGAACCTATCTGCCAGGATGCTGGCAGTATCAGTTGGTTCTGTAATTTTCATGCCGTTGTGCTGTAACTCAGAGCAGATCTGGGTGTTGCCATTGAGATTCTTGACATAGGTATAGAATGCTTTGTGGTTGTCCCTAGAATCAGTGCCAATTTTGTTTTCATAGCTAGCTTTGGAGGATCTTATAAGGGATCTCAGCTTCTTACTGAGGCTGACCAGGGAACTCCTCCACTCATGGGATTTTACTCTGTTTTGCAGAAGTTACTTCCTTCTGTTGTAGAGATTGTTTATGGCAGGGGACCGCCAGATTGGCTTGCTTTTTTTAAAGGATACCGTCTTGGTTCTGCTTGGGATAGCACGATCTGCATGGGTGTCATGAAGTTCGCCACTTCTGTCTTAAGAAGCATGAAGTTGGAGTTGGAGAAATTTTTTACCATGATTTCCTTAATGGTGGGTGGGGATGGGATGTGGATATCTAGGGTGATTAGCTTATGGTCGGATCTGACCAATGAGGAGTTGACTTCAGGTGTGGAACACCAGTCACTCATGTTGGTAATGACTAGGTCTAGGATATTGCTGCTCCTGGTGGGGGTGTGGATAAGTTGATCCAGGGCATTGAAATTTATGAATTCCAGAAAGTGTTGAGCAAATGAGTTGGTACATGAGTAGTTTTCCCAGTTAATGGTGGGGTAGTTGAAACTGCCCATTATTAGGGAGTTTGGTTGAACCCTAATATTTTCTAGTATATCAAGAAAAGAGGAGTGGGAATCCGGGGGCATGGTGGGGGATCTGTAGCAAGCTGCAATTTGGATTGCAGTTTTGCCCAGAGTTAGTTGCACTTGGATAACCTTGATCCTATATTTTGAGCAGGTATTGTGTTTAGATTCAAAGAATGTTAACATCAATACCAAGAATGTGTTCATCGGCATTGTTGAGTCATAAATAAAGCCGTGTAATCCCAGTCTGGCTGTATCCCTTCCATGTCTGTACTAAGCTGCTGCAATCAATTATTACATTGTTTCCAGATGTCTCTTGCAGTCACAGCTATTGGGTTCTACTCCCATGCCTGCTAATAAAGGCATGAAAGCTGTCTAATTTACTTACTGTACACAAACATGCCTGTCAAGTGTCACAATTTCTCATAATCTAATTAAAACTGTCTAATCCATCTGTCACATGATTAGCAGATAAATTATTACCTGGAATGCAATGTATTACTAAATCTGTTTACAGAACACCTGGGTAGTTATATAAGTCCACATTATGTGAAACAGTTCTGTGTTGTGGTGTACCTGCATTTGTTACTGCTTGGCCCATACTGACCCATGGTAACAGCTTGAGAGGTACGTAAGTGCTACATCAGTTATAGGAGGATTGTAGTCACTGTACTCAAACCAGACACTATACACCTGCAGAGTATATATTTAAGCATTTTCAGGGATATAATCTGCAATATCAGCAATGGAATGTTTCTCTCTCCCCTAACCACTTATATTCATTTATTTGTTACTGTTATGCATTATTATGATTTAATATTAATATATTTTGTTTAACTGTATTTTGGGAAAATTTATTTCATTATTGATATGTTTTATTATGATTTAATAATAACATATTTTGTTTAACTATATTTTGGAAAATGTGGTTGATTATTGTTATGTTTTATTATGATGCAATATTAATATATTTGTTAAACTAACTGTTTTGTTAGCCATGTAGTTTACTTTGTACTGGCATGCTGTTACCATACTGACTGTTATATTACTTAATGTTGTGTTGCACATAATGTACATTAGAATGTATTTTTTATGAATATATATGATGTTCGATTCTGATAATGCTAACACTGGTTTGGTTATTGCTAACTGTAATGTATTGCTATACCTCATTTACCACAGCACGTCAAGGTAGGCCAGTTCCAGCTGATCCCCCTACCTTGCCTTAACCGGCCATGGTACTGGGTCCCAGCACGTCTGGTACCCAGACTGGTGGTGCCCCCTCTGCTGCCCCTGCACTGCCTGTGGCATCAGGTAGTACTGTCCCAGGGGATGGCGTCCAGCCCACCCTTCTGGAAGTGGTGGCAGAGCGGGTGGTGTCACCCATGCGGAGCTGCTGGTCTTGGTGCACAGGATAGTCAATCGTGGCTATGACTGCCATCTCCATCAGATTGAGGGCATGCTGGCCACCCTGGTGGGGAAGCCTTGCCCTGGTGCCCAGCCTCCAGCACAGCCACCCTCAGGGCAGTGATGGAGCAGTGTTCACAGTCCAATGGGTGGGAATGTGAGTCACACTGCTGCTGTCTGGAGGCAAATTGGACTCAGATTCCACAGCATCCTCCCTATCCAAGGTCTTCACCCACCTAATGTGTCACACACCACCCTGTCTGCTGTCTTGTCTGTCTTGTTTGTTTGCCAATACATCCGCACCTACCCAACTTACCTCCCCTACATGTACCTATGTCCCGTCCCCAACATTTAACTCTCACCTTAAAGAAAATGGACACCTGTCCCAAAATAATATCGTCCCATCCTTAACTCTCCATTTCGCACATGTGTCCACTGGACTCATGTAATTCAGTCCAATTGGCTTGACAATGCAGTTACGTTATCACCCCTCTCTCTGGGGTTTGAAAATCCAAATTCACCTACAAATCTGTCAAAGTGCACAGTTGCTGCTGTACAAGAAATGGATAGTTATGGTTCTTTCCTACACACTTCATGCAGATCCCTCCATGACTTTCACTATGTTTTCCCTCTGTTTGCCCTCATTTTACCACTTTCCTATGTCCACTTTTTTCATTTCTTTATATTTTTTAGCACGATACTGCACAATGTACTACAACACGCAGCTTCACTAAGCTCAGCTAAATAGAACTATAATGATTATATGTGTTTTTAACATTTTAAGACACATGTACAAAATAAACACCTCTGCCATGTTTCATACTAGAGCCCATTACACCTGCAGGGCACTGCACTAACCCACCATACCATGCAACACTTAACTAAAACATGTGGTTTGAAAGTTACCTGCTAAGGCATTCATGGCAAAATACATATTCAACTGGGAATCTGGTGCAGAAATGCATCCATATAAAGCCATGCATATAATGATGAATGTAGAAAATGTATGTCACAGCCTGTATGTGTGCACATAAATCTTGCAAATACACCCACTGTCACAGTGACTCAGTAACTCAGTCTGTTAAATGCCTTGCATACAGTTCATTTTGCCGCACACACAGTCCTGGGTTCAAATCGTTCAAATCCAGTATTGTGTTGCATTTCAATGACATTATTGTGAAGACAGCAATTAATGAATGGCTCATGCACTCATTATCCCCACAAAGCATTGCAGATTAAATAACTGCTTTTCACTGCTGGAAGTCACAGGCCTTCAAGTAGGGACACACATCATATATCAAGTATAGCATTATTATATGTCACCTAGTAATCTGTTATTGGCACAGTTGCCTAACATACATACCTTAAACACATGCCGTACTTGTAGTGTAAAGGTTACTCTCAACCTGGCTCTGCCTCTACAACAAGGCTGACACAGTTGACACAGATAATCTATAGCTTGTTGTCCTCCAGAGTGTTTACACTCACTGCCTATGTCTACTACCTGCGGCAGCAGCTGCAGCCTGTGGTACACATAGCTCTATGTAAAGGTTTCTGCTACAGACCTACCCTCTGCAATGATGTAGTCTCCTCACTCCAGTAATGTCCATCACAACAGGTAAGAAAGGGGCTCTGTTCTACATGAAGGCCTTATATATTTCAAAATGGTTGCATGGCATTGGCTAATGATAGTGTATCTCGGCTGTTTTGGCTTCCATTAGCAAATCAGAGTCACAGATTGGTTTAGAGGCAATTACCTGCTAATGAGAAGCATATTAAAATGCAAGAGCTGGCTATGGTCAAACATTCTGTAAGATACTTTCCTCACACAGAGCACACCATTGTGAAACAGTACTAGTAGTACATTTCAACAGAGGAGTACGCACTGCATCAGGTGTGTAATTGTTTTTTAAATAACCACAAATTAGGAACAAATACAAAAATGACCATGGCAAGGAACCAAGCAGAACATTTTAATAATCACATTCTAGTGCCTCGGCTAATACACAGCCTTCAAATGAGTACAAAGAAATAAAAAACAAGCTAGTTAAAATACCCACATCAATTAAACATAAACAATAAAAAGTAGAGATACAAAATTAGATAAGTGTCTTCCAATTACATTCTAAATTAAGACCTGAGGGACACAAAGTGTTAAACTTTAAAATAAAAACAGCCTTGTCATATAACATAATCAGAACAAAAACCTACAGAATTTTTTTCTAAAATGGTTGCTTTAATTACAGCAGGATCTGAGCTATAAAATTGTGTAAAATGACTAGCTACCAGGCTATCTAATTTACTTTGCTAATATTTCTGACATGCTCTTGCAACCTCAGTTTAAAATTTCGCTTGCTCTTCCCTATGTATACTAAATCACAAGGACACTTAAGGGCATACATGATCCCCTTGGTTTCAAAGTTATGGCTTTCAGAAGGTGTACAAGGAACACCATTAATATGGTCAAATGTCCTGACTATATACTGGCAGATATTACAATAGGTAGATGTACCTAGAACATTAAAATGGTTAACTGTAATAAAAGAAGGTAACAAAAAATAATTGTGAACTAAGATGTCTCTTAAGTTTCTGCCCCTTTTATAAAAAATATTTAATATGGGGCATAACACACCTGCCAAGTCTCTAAATTTAAACAAAAACTTCCAATAATGTATAACTAAAGCTACCATTTTATCACTGAAAGTACTATACATGGTAACAAAAAACATTTTACGTAGCCTTGTATCTTGTGAAGCATGTCTTTTAGTTCTAAACATATCTTCACTATTGTCCTACTTATTTAGTCCTGAACCACTATCAATTTCTGAACTAAGGGGTCTAGAGTTGTTATAAATTTTAAAAACGGCATCTCTAACCACTTCATATTTATAACCCGTTGTACAAAATATAGAGACCATCCTGTCAATCTCCCTATGAAAACCATAAACATTGTTACATAACCTGCTAAGATGCACACACTCACCATAAGGGAGTCCTCTAAGTATATGGGCGGGATGGCAACTACGGTCATCTAAAAAATTTCTCCCATCCTCAAATTTTATGTGTATAGTGGTAGACAAGTAATTGTCTCCACTAATACTCAAAGTAACATCCAAAAAATGAATCTGTCTACCATATTGTAATCCGTCAAATGAGAAACCAAACCTATTCTCTTGTAAGGAGTTAAAGAACTGATCAATTTCAATATAGCCCACTTTACAGATAAAAATCAAATAATCAATGAACCAGCAGTATTTAATCACATACCTATTAAAAATCACAATGATAAAGGTACTCTAACAAAAATAACCCCATAGTTAAATTGGCATACATGGGGGCAAAAGATGCCCCCATGGCTGTGCCTTTCAGCTGTCGATATAAGCAACCATTAAACATAAAAAAGAAATTGTTAACTAAACAGAAATACACCAATTCTAATATAAAATTAGATAAAGGAGAGTCACGTAAAAAGTACTTTACAGCTTCCAATCCCTTATTATGTTCAATATTCATGTACAGACTGCATATATCAATAGTAACACAATACATATCATTAGTCCTTACAACATTTGAAATTTTATCTAAAAAATCACTGGTGTCTCTAATAAACAAAAGGAGCTATAAAATAGAGGGTAATAAAAACTCATGCAAAAATGTATCCATATTAGCTAGAAAATATCTACAGGTTATGGAGTTTAGGTAAGCAGTAAAAAAAACGCTAGCTCGCAATCCAAAACTTGAAAATTTTCATCTAAATCTGCACGTGAAAAATATGCCAATAGCCCTTCTCTAAAAAAGTCATGAATTAGTAAGAGCTTGCGCATAATCAAAAACAGTACTTCATAAACCTCACTGTTGTGTAGATTTAACATACACATATTATAATATTGTTTGTAATTAATAATAACAATATTATTGCCCTTGTCAGAAGGCTTAATTACTAAATTATTTATTTGTGACAATTCTTTCAGCTCCTTCCATTCAGTTTTGGATATATTGTACATTATTTTATGTTTATTTTTCTCAAATTCATCATAAGCAGCCTCAACAGGAAAATTTAACATGTTAGAAAACTGGTTAATACCATCATGTTTAAAAGGGGCATAAAACATTATTTTAACCAATACATTTGATGTGTCTAACTGACAATATGCATTCATCACACAATCATCCCCCAAAAGTCAGATATACAAGAATAAAAGCTAGCATCTTCAGAACTTTCTGAAAATAGTCCCTAGAATCACATTGTGAACTGTTAACATCACTATTATGATTACATTTAAAAAAGCACTAAATGCAGTTTACGAACTAATTTTAAAATGTCGCATTTTAACTCATGAATATGAAGTAGTACTGTGGGTACAAACATAACTCCATCTTCCAAAATCTGTAGTTGAATCTCAGATAAAGAGATTTCAGCAATATTATGAACCAACCTGCCACAATCTAAAACATATGTAAAATAGTTCAAATCCACAAAGTGACAAGGTTTGTTAAACAAATAAATATAAATCACTAAAAATGGATAAGCACTTCGGAACTTCCTTCTTTAGATCCTACAAACATTCTATGGTGATTGGTCCTTTATACAGAGGCTTGCCCTATCGAATCATTTTCTTTAGCTAATGCCTCTTCAGGGCCTGTTTAAGGGGAAGAATGCCATTGAGATCTGGTTCAACATCCGCTCTTAAATCTGCCATCCACAATAATTCTTTATATTCAGTGGTGTTTAAAAGATCACCTCTCCTCGGGCCTTCTACAACACATTCTAAAACCATAAAAGAGACTCTATGTCCTGAAAACTGCATAATATGTTGAGATAATGCATTCGTAGGTGACTTATGTTTAATTTTTCACTCATGTGCTTAAGAATCCTGGTTTTAAATGGGCAATTGGTCTTGCCAATATAAAAAAAATGACAACGTTCACAGATAGCAACATAGACCACATTTGTTTCCTAGGTACAATCAGCATATGCATTTAGTTGAAATACTTTTTTGGTTATGGAGTGTGTGAATCTATTGGTAGTATTAATACATGAACAAGCTTTACATTTACAACATCTATAGGTGCCTTTCTTTATGGTGGGAGGTTTCTTTCCTATATATCTCTCACTGCATAAAAATCTCTTTAAATTGGGTTTGTTCTTAAAGGAAAATCTTTGTGCTTCTCTCACTATTTTTCTCAGAGATGTATCCGCTGTCAAGATCTTCCCATGTTCTTTTATTATTTTACATAGCTGTTAGACATCTTGAGTATAAGTGATCACACATCTCATACTACCCATATCACTCTTCCTTGTATCTTTCATATTCCCTTGACCTCAATGGAAGTAGGGTTTTCTTCTAGCTGGACTCATCGAGTCTGCTTTCTTTTTACCTTTCTGTCTTTCTGCTGTCTTATATCCTCTTTGATTTAGCTATTCTTTTACTTGTCAAGTCTCAGATTCTTAATCTTCTCTTTTAATGATCAATCTTGAACCTCTCAAAAGCTGTTTTTATAAGCAGTGGAAAAACATGGTTTGGATGCATGCTGTTACAATGAAATAGATGGTTATCCCAGCATGACTTATGATACCTTGTCATATCCATAGTGCCTCTTTCATCTGTAAAGATGGTCACATCAGGAAAATCAATTTTCTGTGGGTTTGAGTAAACTTCAAATTCCAGAAAATTAGTGATAGATCTCCAGTATTCAACAAAAGCATTCATGTGCATGATATCACCTTTCCATATGAAAAAAATGTCACCCACAAATCATTTATAACAAATGAGCTGTTCACTCCATCTGTTTAGATCATTAAACACAAAATATTTCTCCCATTGTGCCAATACTATATTGGAGTATGAATTAGCACATGGGGTGCCCATGGCAACACCCCATTTTTGTAGATAGTATTTGTTATTATATGTCAGTACATTATTCTCCTACTGCCTTCTTGAATATTTCAGAGGATACTCAGTTAACTACACTGATGCAGAATGTTACAGGGACATGGCCTTCAAGCATAAAATACTGCAATGGCAGTGATTTCATTTGGAGGCGGGTCTTCATTACAACATAGTACTGAGAGATCAAAGAGTGAAATGTATGCCATCGTATGGGAATTTATACCCTAATTTATTGGCCAAATGGCAAAGTTATAATTTGGAAACTAGTTTTAAATATATTAAACTGTTGATTAATTATTTTAAACCAATGGAGGTAGAAGCTGCCCATTTTATAGAAAAGAAACAAGTTGAGTTAGAGGATACTGCTTTAATGGAAACATTCCTTAGGAAGTTAGAAAACTTGCAATGTGCTCTTACAGCCTATGATGAAAAGCTGAAATTAATAAAAACTAAAAAGTTGGCCAGGGACTTTAGAGATTTTAAAGAGTTATATATCTTTGAATGGCCATGCATAGTATTTGACAAAGTGCAGAAAAGATACAGGAGTTCTTATACAAACACAGAGAAAGAAGTGGAATGCTTTGAATAAAGAGGGACTGAAAATACATCCATTAATAATTAAAACAGTAATAGCATTAATAAGAGAGACAAGGATAACAACAGAAAGCAAGATGTTATAATCACAGAGGCCAGAACTGATGCACTGTATACAGATGAGGCTTTGAACACCTGCTCTACTGCCTTCTTGAATATTTCAGAGGATACTCAATTAACTAGACTGATGCAGAATGTTACAGGGACTCGGTCTAAAGAAAAGGCAGTACACCTGCCATTTTTTTTCTGATGTCCTTATATTGCTGAAGCAGAAATATTCACACAGGAAAGATCGTTCTTTGGCTCGAGACAGGAAGAAGAAGAAAATGTCAACCTGAATTCTTTTCACAATGCTTCTATATGTAATAGAGAAGAGATGCTGGTAGTGAATTTATCTCAACACTCTTTAACCAAAGCTGAGGAAAGTCTCCTTAATAAAGGTTTAACATTTATTCCTTCTCTACAGTCAAGACTGAGTTAATTTATTATTGATTTAAAGGGCTTTGTGAGAAATTTAACATTAAAGATCTTGGTTAAAGATGGCAATAAGGTACAAGCTGATTCAGCAGTAACATCTCTTAAACAACCTAGCCTCATGATTCCACCTGTACACCTGATCATAGAGACCTTTGAGTATGTGAAGATTAAGTAACTAGAATAAGGAATAATAAAGGCACTGGTAAAGGACAATGTTTTTATAATTTAACCCATGATGAGCACCAAGTATTGAAGGAACTAATGAATTATGATTCCTTAATATTTAGACCAGCAGATAAAGCAGGATCTTTGGTGGTGCTAGATAAAACATGGTATGTTGATAGAATGACCAAATTACTGAAATATGTGACTACATATCAACGAATACAGAGGCTTCAGCTAGACAAGGTTATCAGGAATGTAACTATGGAATTACAAGATCTTATGTTGACCAGAGTTATTAGCCTGGACCTTTTTAAGTATTTTATTGATGACTATCCTATTATTCCTACCATTCGAGGTCTACCAAAAATTCACAAAGATTATGCCAACTCACCCATGCGTCCAATAGTCTCAGGGAATGGGTGGGCTATAGGGCCTATTTTAATTTTTATTGAGCAACAGTTAAAAAGAGGACTGATTAGAGCTAATACTGTGCTAAAGGATACAGAAGAGTTTCTCTTGAGTTTATCTATGCTTAACAGGAATATATCAGATTTGGGAATGGCATTGATGGTTACTATGGATGTTAGAAGCCTGTTCACGGTTATCCCAAATGATTATGGGATAGAAAATGTACGAAGATTTCTAAAATCAGTTGGTTCTTATGATAGGCAACAAATAGCACATATTTGTATGTTGTTAAATATTATATTGCAGAATAATGTACAAAAAATTCATACTTTCTCCAGCTGCTCTTACTTAACTGTCTTCTTCCTTATTACCTTAGTTTGCTGTTCCATGTGCTCTTAAGTGTTCAAGTGCTCTTATTCTGCACTTAGTACCTCCATTTTAATTTTTCATAACTTACTGCTCTCTGCACTTGTTTTTATGTCATTTTTAATTTATCTGCATTGATTTAAACTGTATTTGTCTTAATATCGCTACACACTCAAGTGTGCTAGCTTGTACTGCTTTTAAAGTGTTTTTCTTACTGTTTTAACTGCTTTTCTGTCAAAAAAGTTTTATGCTTGTTTCCCACCTTTCCTGTAACTAGTCTAGTCCAGATACAGATTTGCTGTATCCAGGACTGTTTTGTAAGTTTCTGAACTCCCTAGACCTTTCTGTGTTGGAGTCAAGCCTTTAAGTTTAACAGTGGGAGTGGTAAGCACTAGGTAGTCTATCTACCACAAGAGAAGTAGTTTCTGGCCCAGAAATTGTAGTTTATTGGCTGTTTGGGCAGTTTTTTTCCATCCCTTTCAACTTTCTGGTTTACAATCCCGTGTTTGCATGGGTTTGCAGTTGTTTAAGCTCCATGGATCCAGTTTTGGGATTCTGCAGACTACAAGAGCAACAGGACGGAGAAAGAGATACTCAAGTGCCTCCATTTTGATTTTTTTTTCATAATTTGCTCCCCTCTGCACTTGTTTCTTTTTGTTGTTTTTAATTTATTTGCATTTATTTAAACTGCATTTGCCTTACTATTCTAAGTGTTTTTGCTATTGTTTTTACTGTTTTTCTGCAAAAAAACAAAAAAAAAAAACAAAAGTTGTAAGCTTGTTTCCCACCTTTCCTGTAACTAGTCTAGTCCAGATACAGACTTGCTGTATCCAGGACTGTTTTTTAAGTTTCTGAGCCCCCCCAGACCTTTCTGTGTTGGAGGGAAGCCCTCTAGCTTATTATCGGGAGTAGTAAGCACTAGGTAGCCTATCAATCACAAGAGGAGTGGTTTCTTTCCCAGAAATTGTAGTTTATTGGCCATTTGGCCAGTTTTTCCATCTCTTTCAACTTTCTGGTTTAAAACCCCATATTTACATGGGTTTCCACTTGTTTAAGCTCTGCAGATCCAGTTTTGGTGTCCTGCAGACTAGGACCATTTTGTAAGTTTCTGAGCCCCACCCAGACCTTTCTGTGTTGGAAGGAAGCCTTCTAGCTTATCATTGGGAGTTGTAAACACTAGATAGCCTATCTACCACAAGAGGAGAGGTTTCTGGCCCAGAAATTATAGTTTATTGACCGTTTGGGCAGTTTTTCCATCTCTTTCAACTTTCTGGTTTAAAAGCCCATGTTTTCGTGGGTTTGCACTTGTTTAAGCTCTATGGATCCAGTTTTGGCATCCTGCAGACTACAAGAGCAACAGAAAGAAAACAAGAGATACTCTCAGTGCCTCCATTTTGATTTTTTCATAATTTACTGCTCTCTGCACTTGTTTTTTGTTGATGTTTTTTAGTTTATCTGCATTTATTTATACTGTAATTGTCTTACTATTGATACACACTCAAGTGTGCTAGCTTGTACTGCATTTAAAGTGTTTTTGCTACTGTTCTAACTGCTTTTCTGCAAAAAAAAAGTTCTAAGCTTGTTCCCACATTTCCTGTAACTAGTCTAGTCCAGATACAGATTTGCTGTATCCAGGACTGTTTTGTAGGTTTTTGAGCCCCCTAGACCTTTCAGTGCTGGAGGGAAGCCTTATAGCTTATCAGTGGGAGTGGTAAGCACTAGGTAGCCTATCTACCACAAGAGGAGTGGTTTCCGGTCTAGAAATTGTAGTTTATTGGCCATTTCGGCATTTTTTTCCACCCCTTTCAACTTTCTCATTTAAAAGCACGTGTTTGCGCACCATGCAGCAGTGCTCAGCTAAGGTAAACTATTGCCAGTGCCAGAAAGTCTGATCTTCAATTTTCCCCTTATAATGTGCTTGTTCTTTTACTTCTTGCACTTCAGTTAGCATAATCAGAATCAGTTAGCACAGGCTTTCCTATGCAGTAACAGCACCAGTACTTATTAATTATGATGACCCCTCCTGGTATGATTGTAGGGCAATTTCCTCTGCTTTTTCCTGCTAACCCAGTGCACTTGGGTATTCTGAGACAGTGTGGAAGCTGTCTAATGTACACAGACAACCCTCTCCTCTTGCCTCCCAACACTCATACCTGAGAGATGCACTTATATCACCAAACAGGAAGTAGTGCGTGCTCCAACCAAGACCGGACTAGCTGGTCAAGAGGAGAAGGTCAGCACCTGCAACTCACTACATAGAGGACACAGCCATCACACCCCACACATAGAAACACAAACCATACATCCACCTTAGCAGAGAGTCTCAATATAAATTTACCCAAACAACAGAGACCCCCCGAGACAGAAACGCACTCAACCACCACAAAACCAAACCTAGAACACATAGCTCACCACCACAGTGTACCCCTCAACCCAAGCCCTTAAGGCAAAACATTTTGCCCAAAGTACTAATCATAAGAGACTCAATTGTGAGACACACTGATGTCCCACTCACTAGGTTGAACAAGGAGAAGGAGACAGTCAGTTGTCTATCAGGTGCCAGGATTCGCCGCATAACACATGCACTCAGGTCACTCCACAACAAGTACAAATATGACTCAGTCATTGTCCATGTGGGTGTGAATGACCTGAGATGTACCTCCCTGTACTACATGAAAAAAGATGTAATGGAACTCTTGAATTATGTGGCCCAGGCAGGTATGACCCTAGCCCTGAGCAGTATTCTACCATCACCCAGAAAGATACCACAGTACGAGCAGAAAATGATTGACTTCAACAATTAGCTAAGTTTCTGGTGTCATTCTAAGGGGATCCAGTATCTGTCTGCCTGGGATGACATGATCGACAGACCTCAATGCTTTGCCAGAGATGGCATGCATCTGTCACTGTTGGGATTCCAGGTACTGGCTAAGGCTCTTGCCACCCCTATAGTGCCTTTTTTAGGCAGTGCTCCAAGACCAAAATTCCATCGTAACAGCTACAAACAAATGCAATTTGAAGGTCATGCCGCTCAATCCTAGAAGTCAAAATCTCAAGATGCACTCACTCAAAGCTCTCCTCAAAATGGAGAATGTTGACATCTGTGCTGTAACAGAGACCTGGTTTAAAGAGGCAGAAAGCACTCCTGCAGTCCCAGGCTACAACTCATTCCATACCTTTCAGCCCCAGAATACTGCTGGAAGCTTCAAAGGTGGTGGTGTCTCCATATTCTTAAAGGATATGCACACCTCTAGACTGGTAGCCCAGCATAATGCATCCAAGATACTTCAGGTACAACTAACATTGGGTAAGATGGCTTTATAAGTCATAGCCTGCTACAGAATCCCAAACATTTCCCCAGACTCTCACTCCAACTTCCTAAGCACCTTGGAATCTGTCAAGGTCCAACCCAATGCTCTCATACTGGGTGACTTCAACTACCCTTCCATCAGCTGGGAAAACTATTCAAGTGCTAGCCACAAAGTTTGAGAATTCATTTTATGCTGAATTTCTGAGAGACTTGGTTGGCTACAATCACCTGCATTAGAAGCTGAAGTTAAGTGCAAACTTGTAGTTCTGTATTTTGGTCTTCCGTTAAGTGCAGACTTGCAGTTTTAAATGTACTGCATTTCATTTTTTCTGTTATCTAATTGTTTTACTGAATAGTGTGCTGTGTGTCCCTCTGCAGTTAGTTCCTCGCCCACCCTCCCTGTTCTTCTCTAGGTGTTAGTGTTGGTGGTTCTGGAATTGCTCGCCCCTCCTGGAAGTCTGTATTTGAACAAGCCTCCTGGGTCCATCTTATTTGCTCACTTAACTGAGTACAGTGAGATCATATTCTGAGTCTACTGTTCACTCTATTTAATACAGAGAGAAGATTTGAGAAGGCCAACCCACTTAAGTTCTTCCTTCCTCTCTCCTTGCACTTTACTAACAAAAAAAAAAAAAAAAAGAAAATGCACTTTATTCATCTGCTTTTACTGTATTTGGGTTTCCTCCTACTTTATTTTGCTTTTGCCTTTTCTTAAAAGTACTCAATTTTATTTATTCTCCTGCATTTACTACTGCTTGGTAGTAGCCTGATTAAATTGTAACACCCACCCTCCCCGTTCTTGTCTTGGTGTTAGTGTTGGTGGGTCTGGAATTGCCCACCCCTAAGTCTGTATTTGAACATTCCTCCTGGGGACATCTCATTTGCTCACTTAACCGAGTACAGTGAGATCATATTGTGAGTCTAGTGTTCACTCTACTTAAAACAGAGAGAAGATTTGAGAAGGCCAACCCATTTAGGTTCTTCCTTCTTCTCTCCTTGCACTTTACTAACAAAAAATTGCACTTTATTCATCTGCCTTTACTGTATTTGTGTTTCCTCCTACTTTATTTTGCTTTTGCTTCTTCTTAAAAGTATTCAATTTTATTTATTCTGCTGCATTTATTACTGCTTGGTAGTAGTCTGATTAAATTGTAACTGTCATTCTAAGTCTTTTGGTTTAAGCACTTGGGCTTCATACCAGTTGTTTTACATTAAGAAGGTTTGTGGTCTGCACTGTTGTGGCAGGATAGGTAGCTTACATCCTTCTAAGCTGGGAATTGCTGGTTTGAAGGCTCAGTGTCTGCTATTCTATACGTGTATTAATTCTGGTTTAAGCACTTGGGCTTCAGGCCAGTTATTCTACATAAAGAAGGTTTGTGGTCTGCACTCTTGTGGGAGGAGAGGCTGGATTCTGCCCTTCTGAGCTGGGAATTTCTGGTCACAGGCTTATCGTGCCCGTTGATTTGAACTGTTTCTTTCTGAATTGGTGCACCTTGTTGCTGTAGCATAGACCAGATTCAGACCTGCTGAATCTAGTTTTGTTTGTATAACTTGAGCACTGATCCAGGCCATCTTTTTTTGGAGAAGGTTCCCCTGCACCCTAGTGGCAGGAGTGTGCAGTTATAACTTGTCTGATTGAAGACTGCTGGAACAGGACTCAGTTTTGAGCTTTTTTCTGGTTATTTGGGTAACTTGTTTAAATCAGTTTGTTCATTTTCTATTGTTTTATATATATATATACATACATATATATATATATATATATATATATATATATATATATATATATATATACACATATGAATATAATTGCACTTTATTCATCTGCTTTTACTGCATTTGTGTTTCTTCCTACTTTATTACTAGGGGCATTGACTACAACTCTGATCTGAGATATATAACAATAAGTATCATTTTCTGTGCATTTAAAGTATTTTTTTTTAATTGTATCTACTTTATTTTCACAAAAAAATATATATACTTGTTTCCCACCTTTCTAAGCTAGTATAGTCTAGCTTTCAGGTTAGTGCTGAATTCAGGGCTGTGTTACAAATCTCTGTATTTGCCCATATCTTACTTGGATAGAAGGAAGTTTCTCTGTTCACCTGCGAGATAGGCGAGCTTTGAGCAACCTATCTGTCCCTAGAGGCATGGTTTTAGACCAGAAATTAGTAGTTTATTGCCCATTTGGGGCTAATTTCTGTCTCTTTCATTTCCCTGCTATAAAAACCACATTTGCCCTGTTTTGCACGCTGGGCTCGCCAGTTAGTTAGGGTGTAACTATTCTCGGCTCCACAAAGTCTCCTCTTCAATTTTTCCCTTGAAACTAGACAAACATTCAACTTAAGCACTCAAGCCATTCATTTCTCAGCCCGGCACTTGCTCAAAACTAATAGCAAACACTTATAAACCCTAGCACTAGACCCTGCCCTATACTGTACAGAAGGACAAGGCTCTCTATTCAACCTTAACAGCCAATCAGTAAAACAGTTCACTGTACCTATCCAGGAATGTCCAAAGGGAAGTTTCAGGTGTACTCTCCAGTCCAACTGGTGAATCTGGGCATTTTGAGGCAATGTTACAACTGCTTCATGTACACAGACAACCCTCTCCTCCTACCATCAAACACTAATACATGCGAGAGATGCAATTATACAGCCAAACTGGAGGCTAAGCTCTCTCAACCCAAGACTAGATCAGACAGTCAAGAGAAGAAGAGAAATACTTGCATCACACCACCAGTCTCACATAGACCCATTAAACCAGCACCGGCAAAAAACACACATAAATACACAAAAACATACTTGGAGGCTCTAAATAAAAATCTACAAAGGCAACAGAGACCTCCAAAGCAGACATCCAAGCAACCTCAACCCCCCAACACAAACCATGAACCACATACTTTATAAAACCAGTGTGTCACGCAATCACAGCCCTTAAGGCAAAATAACATACCCAACATTATAGTAATAGGTGACTCTATAGTCAGGCACAGTGACGTCCCACTCACTAGGCTGAATAAGAAGAAGGTTACTGTTAGCTGCCTGTCAGGTGCCAGGATCCGCCACATAACACAAGCACTCAGGTCACTCCAGAACAAGTACAAATATGACTCTGTCATTGTCCATGTTGGTGTGAATGACCTGAGCGTTACCTCCCTGGACTACATGAAAAGAGACATGAAAGAGCTCTCTGATCACGTATCCCAGGCGGGTATGACCCTGACCCTGAGTAGCATCCTGCCCTCACCAAGAACGATACCATGGTATGAAGAAAAAATGATCAATTTCAACAACTGGCTACGTTTCTGGTGTCATTCATAGGGGATCCAGTGTCTGGCCACCTTGGGATGACATGCTCAACAAGCCATGCTGCTTCACTAGAGATGGCTTGCACCTGTCACCCTTAGGCTTTTGAATGCTGGCCAAGGCTCTTGCCACCCCCATAGTGCCTTTTTTAGGCAAGGTTCAAAAGACAAACCTACCACTGTAAATAGCACAAGTAACAAAAAACTGAGGGCAATGCTACTCAATGCCAGAAGTCTAAATCTCAAAATGCATGCACTCGAGGCACTCCTCAGTATGGAGAAAATCGATATATGTACAGTAACAGAAACCTGGTTTAAGGCTCCAGAGAGTACCCCAGCACTACCAGGCTACAACTCATACCATGCATTTTGGCCACCAAATCCGGACCGAAATACAAAAGGCAGGGGGTGTATCCATATTTATCAAGGATACCCACACCTCCAGGTTAGTGACACAGCACGATGCTTCAGAGATCATCCATGTGCAACTAACAATGGGCAAAACTGCAATTGAAATTGTAGCTTGCTACAGATCACCCACCATGTCCCAGGACCCCAATTCTGCATTTCTGGAAACACTGGGAAACATAAAGGTCCTACCAAACACCCTAATATTGGTTGATTTCAATTACCCAAACATTAACTGGGAGAACTATTTAAGTACTAACTCCCTTATCCAACATTTCCTAGAATTTATAAACTCAAAGGCCCTGGACAAATGGTCAGCACTCCCACCAGAGGTGACAACATATTGGACCTGGTCATCACCAACATGGGTTCCACACCAGAGGTCAACCCCTCACTGGTTAGATCTGACCATAAACAAATCACTTTGGATATTTACATTCCGTCCCCACCCCCAGAAAAGGAAATCGCCATGAAAAACTTTTCAAAAGCAAACTTCACATTACTTAAGACTGAGGTGGAAAGTTTCAAAGCCCCCATGCTAAAAGATAATGCTGTCCAAGCTGGAAAATGCTTTACTAATACATTCTATGGGCACCTACAAGAATGCATGGATTGTGCTATCCCAAGCAAAACCAGGACTTACTCCTCCAAGAAAAGGAAACCAGTCTGGTAGACCCCTGTCATAAACAAGTTATACAATAGAAGGAGGAAGCTAGTACAGAAAAGAGAAAAATCCTAAGAAAGGAAGACATCCCTGATCAGTATCAACAAGAAACTGTGATCCCTCATAAAATCATCCAAGGCGAGCTTCAAAAGAAAAATTGGCAAGGACTCCAAAGATAACCACAAGGCATTCCTTAGCTATGTCAAGAATCTAAGTGGCAATTCTCAGATCTGCCTGGAGTTAGTACAGAATGGAACAAAATACACTGACCCGACTGATATTGCCAACATCCTGGCAGACAGGTTCAGTGCAAATTTTACCCCCTCTCACCCCCAAAAGGGCCCTTAACCATAACAGAAGAATGTAGAGCCCCTGAAATCACAGACACTCACGTTAAAACAGCCCTCTCCAAAGCCAAAAACAGCATCAATGGGACTGGACGGTGTCCCAGGCTGCATCCTGCATGAGCTCAAAGATGAACTAACCCCTCACCTAAACACACTGTTCAAACTCAGCCTCTCCACAGGCTATGTACCCATAGAGTGGCACACAGCAAGGGTTATTCCAGTCCACAAAGGTGGAGCCACAACAGACCCCGGGGATTATCACTCTATAAGCCTGACTAGCGTGCTCTGCAAGGCTATGGATTGCATCATCATGGAACTCATTAACAGAGACATTGGGAACCTCCAAACACAGGACCCTACCCATTTCGGCTTTGTTAAGGGCAGATCATGCTTCCTAAACCTGATGGACATCTTTGAGACAGTTACCAAGGTTATAGATGAGGGAAAGGTGGTACACACAGCCTACCTAGACCTCGCAAAGACCTTCAACACCATTCCCCATTCTGGTATTATAGACAAGCTCACCAGCCTGAACATAAACACCTACATCACAAGATGGGTTTCCAACTGGCTCATGGACAGAACTCACATGGTGAGAGTTGCAGGAGCTAGGTCTGACTCTAAACCAGTTACACGTGGCATTCCCCAGGGCTCAGTCCAAGGACCCCTCCTGTTCGGCATATACTTCTCAGAGGTACAGGCAAGCACAGGAGGACTACGGCTGACCAAGTTCGCACATGCCTGCAAACTAGGGACTATAACTGACTCTCCAGCTGACACAGACATCCTCCAAAAGGGTCTCACTGAGACGGATATCTGGTGTCAAAATCATGGCCTCAAGCTAAATGCCAAAAACTGCATAGTCATCCCCTTTGGAAAAAACAAAGTACCCACAAACTACCACATAGGTGGTAGTCCCCTAAATATGGAAGACATAATAAGAGATCTGGGGACCCAAATAGATAGTAATCTCTCCTTTGATAATCACTTTGCTAAAGTTGTTTGAAAATCCTTCTATGTGGCCCACCTAATCACAAAAGGGTTCACATCCAGATCAAAAGAGGTCATTGCACCCCTTTACTCATCACTCATCAGACTCATCATAGAGTACAATGCCCCATTTGGGGTGTACCTTGCAAGACACCTGCAACAGCTGGAAAGACCACAGAAGTGCCTCACCAAGAGGATCACTGGCCTCAAACAGATGCCCTATGCAGCTCGACTGAGGAAGCTCCAGCTGTACTCAGTTGCATACCATCTACTCAGAGGTGATCTCTGCCTGACATACAAGGCCATGTCCAACCCAGAATTGATGGACATGCTCCACCTACAGAAAACCATACCCCCTCTCAAGCCACACACACTAGAGATATAAACCTCACCACAACAATAAATAGGATGCGCTGGAGGGATAGATTCCTGTCCCAGAGACTTCCCATGCTTTGGAACAAGATTCCAATCTACATTTGGCAGAGCTCCTTGCTAACACTCTTCAAGAGAAACCTTGATGAGTGGATGGGAAACAGAAATTTTACCCCGGGGATCACTTCAGTGGCTCTGCTGAACAGAGCTACAAGGAACTAATCAAAGGGGGCAGTGAAAGCCAACACATTCTGGCTAGGCTAATAAATGCCTTTGGGCAGATAGCCTAGTACCTACCTATGAACCTATGAACCTAAGTACCAATATACAGGCCCAATGCTTTCTGGAATTTATCAGTTCCAATGCCCTGGATCAACTAATTCTGACCCCCACTAGAGGAAGCAACATCCTCAACCTGGTTATCACCAACATGGGAGATCATTGGTTCACACCTATAGTCATTTCCACCCTGGTTAAATCTGACCACAAACTGATCACCATGGAAATCTCCATATCACTTACACCCCCCCACTAAGGTTACCACCCTGAAAAACTTATTTAAACCCATATCTGTGCTCCTAAAAACAGAAGTGACTAACTTTTTGGTACCCATGCCAATGGAAAATTGCTGACTGCCGAATCATACACCATTGCACTGTACGAGCATGTACACAAATGCATGGACCTTTCCATACCAAACAGAACTAAGACACTCTCCTCCAAAAAAAGGAAGCCATTCTTGTGGTCCCCAGTCATCAATAACTCTACAACAGAAGGAAAAAACTGTTGCAGAAAAAAATTAAGTCACAAAACTGGAAAATCTCCCTTATGAGTCTCAACAAAAAGCTGAGATCCCTTATCAAATACTCTAAAGCCAGCTATGAAGGCCGAATTGTGGCTGGCACCAAAAACAATCACAAAGCCTTCTATAGCTATATCAAAAACCTCAAAGGCAATACCCAGATTTGCTCTGAAGTATTGCACAATGGCACCTCCTATACTGAGCCAAGAGATATAGCCAACATACTGGCCAACAGATTCAGTGCCAACTTTGCCCCTCCCCCAAGGGCCCTATCACAATACCAGAAGAAAGCCTGGTACTCAACGTTTCTGCAGCATAGGTAAAAGCTGCATTGTCCAAAGCCAAGAATACAGCATCCATAGGACTTGATAATATCCCTGGCTGCATCCTACATGAGCTACAAAAAGAACTGGCACGACATCTGTGTGCCTTGTTCAATCACAGCCTTACCATAGGCTATGTCCCTAACCAATGGTGCACTGCTACAGTCATCCCACTCCATAAAGGGTGAGCAACTACAGACCCTGGGAACTATCACCCCATTAGCCTGATGAGTCTGGTATGCAAAGCTATAGAGTGCATCATCATGGACCTGCTTAACAAAGATACAGACAATCTCCAAACTCTTGACCCCCACACAGTTTGGCTTTGTCCAGGGGAGATCCTGCCTGTTGAACCTGGTTGATTTCTTCAAGGCAGTCACCAAGGCTGTGGATACTGCCTACCTCGACATGGCCAAGGATTTTGATACCATTCCCCACTCAGGTATCATTGATAAACTCACCAAACTAGGCATCAATCCTTACATCACTAGGTGGGTTGCAAATTGGCTCACAGACAGATCCACAAGGTGAAAGCTGTGGATTCCAAGTCAGACTGTTGATCAGTCATGAGTGGAGTCCCACAGGGCTCAGTCCTGGGCCCTCTCCTGTTTGACATGTACTTCTCAGATGTCCAGGCCAACACAAAAAGTCTCTGGCTGACCAAGTTCGCTGATGACTGCAAGCTAGGAGTCATTATCAACTCCCCAAGTAATGCAGACATCCTACAAAAAGGTCTCTCTGAGACCAATAACTGGTGTTGAAACCATGGCCTGAAGCTTAAAGCCAAGAAAATGTGTTATTTATTTTATTTTATTTTACATTTGTTTACCAGGAGTGTCCACTGGGCGGGAATGAGCTCATTTTCAGTGGAGGCCTGAGGAGAAAAACTCCAACTAGATATTTATTAAACAAATAATCAAAACATATATTTCTTTACAACAAATAAACAGAACATATCTTTCTTTACAACAGGTTTAGATATACAGTTAGTTTACAGGATGTTACAACAGGTTCAGGCATACAGTTAGGTTAACAGAATGAGGCTGTAAAATATAATATGGTTAAAGCAAATAAAAATGCAGTTATAGCAGTAATGGCAGACTATGAAATAGTTGCATAAATGAGTATCATAACAGTCTGGCAGACATAGAAGGGAAAAAACAGATATAAGGGGTATGGTTACAATTTTGCTAATAGGGCAGTATGGAAGGGATCAGATAGTGTGTGGCATGGAGCCGCAGCATTGCCACTGGGTAACTAGATTTGAAAGGAGGCCGTCCTTGAAGGTTCTGGCAGTACTGGTGGCTCTGAGTGATGTAGGGAGTGAGTTCCAGAGTTTGGCAAGGCAGAAAGATTGGAGTGTTTGTCCGGCAGGGAGTGCAGGCTTTTGGAAGAGTAATAAGGTTTCATTTTGTGATCTAAGTGGCCTGTTTGGGTGGTATTGAGATAAGGTGGAGGTAAGAGCTGGACAGTAAAGTGGTTTATAGATAATTTTATGGGCTATTATGAGTTGCTGTTGAGTGAGTTATTGAGGTAGCTCAAGCCATTTGAGTGTTTGCAGTGAGAAACAGTGATGGGAAGAGTAGGTGGCATTAGTTGCAAACTTTGCTATTTTGTTGTAACAGGTTTCCATTTTATTTTTTAGGGCTGTGTGAATGTTAGTGAGGAGGGGGTGCCATATAGTAAGGAGGGTAGTAGAAAGGTAGTGGCAAGGTTTTTTTTGGTAGTAGGGTTGAGGCAGTTTTTATGCCTATAGAGGGTTCCTAGCTTCTGATGGGTCTTTTTTATGTTATCGTGGATGTGCTGGTCGAATGTTAAGCTTTCGTCTATGATAACACCTAGCAGTTTATTGTGTGTGATGATTTCTATGTTGGTTTTGTTTAATGCGTAGATGTTGAAGTGTAGTTTATTTATAGTAGTGGTTTTTGTAGGGGAGAAGAGAAGAAGTTTTTTTTTTGTTTGGATTGAATGCGAGATGATTGTTACTCATCCAGCTTTCTATAGAGGAGAATGCTTGCTGTGTGTATGAGAGTAGTTCAGGTATGGTTATGGGGGAGGAAATTATAGTGAGTCATCTGCATATTGAATAAGTGAGTTGTTAGGGACACAAGAGTGAAAGTTGTTAATAAAAATACTGAAAAGCATCAAAACAGTTATCACCCCCTTTGGAAAAAACTCAGTTCATGAATTACCACATTGATGGGAGCCTACTGAACACTGTAGGGGCCATAAGAGATCTGGGCACCCAGGTCGAGAGCCACCTCACCTTCAACCACCACATTGCCACTGTGGTCAGAAAGTCCTTCTACGTGGCACATCTTATAACCAAAGGTTTCGCATCCAGGAAGAAAGAGGTCATCATCCCTCTCTACTCATTCCTCATTAGACCAGTCATCAAATATAACACCGTTTGGCATGTGCCTGGCCAGACACCTACAACAGCTAGAGAGGCCACAAAAGTATCTCACAAAAAGGATCCTAGGCCTTAAACACATGTCCTACTTTGACAGACTACTTAGAGGTGATCTCTGCTTGTCTTACTAAGCCCTGTCTGACCCAGCCCTACTTGAATTGCTACACCTGAACAAATCTCAATCCCCCATGCCTCACGCTCCACAGATCACAACCTCATTACCACAATTAACAGAACATGCTGGAGGGACAGGTTCATCTCCCAAAGACTGCCCGTACTCTGGAATAAGCTTCACATTCATGTCAAAGAGGACCTTGCTGGCCCTCTTCATGAGAAATCTTGGCGAGTGGATAGGTAACAGAAAGTTCACTCCAGGGATCATAGCATTTGCCCTACTGGATATGAGCACTGTGAACTAACATCAGGTGGCACGGCACCTGGCCAATTTTTTGGGGGCTAGGTTTGTAAAGGCTTGAAAGCCATTAGCTTAGTACACACCTATGAACCTATGAACATATAATAATGAATACCATCTACAAAAATGGGGTGTTCCCATGGGCACCCCATGTCCTAATTTATACTCCAATATAGTATTGACACAATGTGAAAAAGGTTTTGTGTTTATTGAGCTAAATAGATGGAATGACCAACTCATTTTTATAAACAATTTGTGTGTGGCATTTTTTTTTTTTTTTTTGTTTGGAAAGCTTATATTATGCACATGAATGCTTTTGTTGAATACTTGAGATCTACAACTCATTTTCTGGAATTTGAAGTTTACTTGAAATGACAGAAAATGGATTTTCCTGATGTGACCATCTTTAAGGATGAAAGAGGCACTATGGATATGACAATGTATCATAAGTCATGTTGGCATAACCATCTAGTTCATCATAACAGCATGCATCCAAACCATGTTTTTCCACAGGGTATTAAAAACAAGTTTTTGAGAGGTTCAAGATTGATCACTAAGAGAAGTTCAGGAAGTTGAGACTGGACAAGTAAAAGAATGGCTATATGAAAGGGGATATAAGACAACAGAAATAGAGAAAGGTAAAAAGGAAGTAGACTCGATTAGTCCAGGTAGAAGGAATCCCTTCTTCCATTGAGATCAAAGGAATATGAATGATACAAGTCAGGGTGATATGGGTAGTATGAGATGTGCGATCATTTACACTCAAGCTGTCCAACAGCTATGTAAAATAATAAAAGAAAATTGGAAGATCTTGACAGTGGATACATCTCTGAGAAAAATAGTGGGTGAAGCACCCATGTTTTCCTTTAAGAACAAACACAATTTAACAAGACTTTTATGCAGTGAGAGATATATAGGAAAGAAACCTCCTATCACGAATTAAGGCACCTATAGATGTGGTAAATGTAAACCTTGTTCATGTATTAATACTACCAATAGATTTGCATACCCCATAATCAAGAAAGTATTTCAACTAAATACATATGTTGATTGTACTATGAAAAATGTGGTCTCTGTTGCTATTTGTGAATGTTGTCAAAGTTTCTATATTGGCAAGACCGATTGCCCATTTAAAACCAGGATTCTTAAGCACATGAATGAAATTAAACGTAAGTCACCTACGAATGCAATATCTCAACATATAATGCGGTTTTCAGGACATAGATTCTCTTTTATGGTTTTACAATGTGTTGTAGAAGGACTGAAGAGAGGTGATCTTTTAAACACCACGGAATATAAAGAATTATTGTGGATTGTATTTTTAAGAGCAGACGTTGAACCAGGTCTCAATGGTGTTCTTCCCCTTAATCTGGCCTGAAGAGGTGTCAGCTAAAGAAAATGATTTGATAGGGCAAGCCTGTGTATAAAGAACCAATCACCATAGAATATTTTTAGGATCTGAAGAAAGAAGTTCTGAAAGCACTTATCCGTTTTTAGTGATTTATATTTGTTTGTTTAATAAACCTTGCCGTCTTGTGGATTTGAGCTATTTTACATCTTTTTATAATTTTTTGAGCTTCTCTGTTATACTTGGTTTGCTTTGTGCATTATTTATTTACTAGTAGAATGGCACATGATGGAAGGAGAAGTTATTGAACTGAGTTACTGGCCAGAGAAAGATAACTAAACAGTAGGTAGAATTAATACTAGACGAATGAGAGGAAACTGTGTAAGAACCAAGTTAACTGTAAATTCAAATCCACTACTGAATCTTAATCTTGCTCAAACAGATTTCCAAGAAAGTAATGTAGACCTATCAATGAATGGAGCAGTTTAGTATTGTGTTTAAGCAAATTGAAGACACTGCATTCAAGCTTGAAAGACTGCAATGGCAGCGATTTCGTTTGGAGACATGTCTTTATTACATCATAGTACTGAGAGGTCTAAGAGTGAAATGTATGCCATCGTATGGGAATTTATACCCTGATTTATTGACCAAATGGCAAAGTTATAATTTGGAAACCAGTTTTAAATATATTAAATATATTAAACTGTTAACTGATTATTTTAAACTGATGGAGGAAGAAGCTGCCCGTTTTATAGAAAAGAAACAAGTTGAGTTAGAGGATACTGCTTTAATGGAAACATTCCTTAGGAAGTTATAAAACTTGCAATGTGCTCTTACAGCCTAAGATGAAAAGTTGAAATTAATAAAAACTAAAATGTTGGCTACGGACTTTAGAGATTTTAAAGAGTTAAATATATTTGAATGGCCACGCATAGTATCTGACAAAGGGAAGAAAAGAAACAAGAGTTCTTATACAAACAGAGAGAAAGAAGTGGAATGCTTTGAACAAAGAGGAACTGAAAATACAGCCATTAATAATCAAAATAGTAATGGCATTAATAAGAGAGACAAGGATAACAACAGAAAGCGAGATGCTATAACAACAGAGGCCAGAACTAATGCATTGGATAAGGGTGGGGCTTTGAACACCAGCTCTACTTCCTTCTTGAATATTTCAGAGGATACTTAATTAGCTACACTGATGCAGAATGTTACAGGGACATGGTCTGAAGAAATGGCAGTACACCTGCCGTATTTTCTTGGATCTCCCTATAATGCTGAAACAGAAATATTCACACAGGAAAGATCATTTGCTGAGTCGAGACAGGAAGAAGAGGAAAATGTCAGTCTGAATTTTTTCAGAATGTTTCTGTATGTAATAGAGAAGAGATGCTGGTAGTGAATTTATCTCAACACTCTTTAACCAAAGCTGAGGTAAGTCTCATTAATAAGGGTTTAACATTTATTCCTTCATTACAGTCAAGACTGAGTGAATTTATTATTGATTTAAAGTGCTTTGCAATAAATTTAACATTAAAGAATTTGTTTAAAGATGGCAATAAGGTACAAGCTAATTCAGCAGTAACAGTTCTTAAAAAACCTAGCCTCATGATTCCACCTGTACACCCTGCCATAGAGACGTTTGTTAAAGTATGTGAAGATGAAGTAACTAGAATAAGGAACAATAAAGGCACTGGTAAAGGACGATGTTTTTATAATTTAACCCATGATGAGCATCAAGCATTGAAAGAACTAAAGAATAATGATTCCTTAATATTTAGACCAGCGGATAAAGGAGGAGCTTTTGTGATGCTAGATAAAACATGGTATGTTGATAGAACGACCAAATTACTGAAATATGTGACTACATATCAACAAATACAGAGGTTTGAGCTACACAAGATTATCAGAAATGTAAATATGGTATTACAAGATCTTATGTTGACCAGGGTTATTAGCCTGGACCTTTTAAGTATTTTATTGTTGACTATCCTATTATTCCTGCCACTCAAGGTCTACCCAAAATTCACAAAGATTTTGCCAACCCACCCATATGTCCAATAGTCTCAGGGAATGGGTGGGTTATGGAGCCTATTTAAGATTTTTATTGAACAATAGTTAAACAGAGGACTGGTTAGAGCTAATACTGTGCTAAAGGATACAGAAGACTTTTTCTTGAGTTTATCTATGCTTAACACGAATATATTGGATTTGGGAGTGGCACTGATGGTCACTATGAATGTTAGAAGCCTGTTTACGGTTATCCCAAATGATTATGGGATAGAAAATGCATAAAGATTTCTAACATCAGTTGAATCCTAAAATAGGCAACAAATATTTATTATTTTGTTATTATTTATTTTACATTTGTTGACAGGATTTGTCCAACTGAGCTGAAGAGCCCTTTTTCAGCGGAGGCCCAGGGATAAAAGCTCCAACATATTGTACAGTTTTCTTTATAAATTATCATTAAACAGCAATGTTACATGATTATCACAAGGCATTAAGTAGCAGTACAATGTTATACAGTGTCAATAATCAGGAGTATAACAAAGCTCTTAAGCACACACTTGTATGTTTTTTAAATATTATATTGGAGAATAATGTATTAACATATAATAATGAATACTATCTTCAAAAATGGGCTGTTGCCATGGTCACTCCATGTGCTAATTCATACTCCAATATAGTATTGGCACACTGGGAGAAACATTTTTAGTGATCTAAATAGATGGAGTGAACAACTCATTTTTTATAAACTATCTGTGGATGACATTGTTTTTTGTATGGAAAGGTGATATTATGCCCGTGAATACTTTTGTTGAATAGTTGAGATCTACCACTAATTTTCTGGAATTTGAAGCTTACTCGAATCCACAGAAAATTGATTTTCTTGATGTGACCATCTTTAAGGATGAAAAAAGCACTATGGATACGATGATGTATGGTAAGTCATGTTGGCGTAACCATCTATTGCATCATAACAGCATGCCTCCAAACAATGTTTTTCCACAGGTTATTAAAAAACAGTGTTTGAGAGGTTCAAGTTTGATCACTAAGGGAGAAGATTAGGAAGTTAAGACCGGACAAGTAAAAGAATGGCTATATGAAAGAGGATCTAAGACAACAGAAATAGAGAAAGGTAAAAAGGAAGTAGACTCAATACGTCCAGCTAGAAGGAAACCCTACTTCCATCGAGATCAAGGGAATATGAAAGATATAAGAAAGGGTGATATGGGTAGTGTGAGATGTGCAATCACTTATACTCAAGCTGTCCAACACATATGTAAAATAATAAAAGAAAATTAGAAGATCTTGACAGCGGATACATGTCTGGGAAAAATAGTGGGAGAAGCACCCAGATTTTCCTTTAAGAACAAACACAATTTAATGAGACCTTTATGCAGTGAAAGATATATAGGAAAGAAACCTCCTACCATGAAGAAATGTACCCATAGATGTGGTAATGTAAAGTTTGTTCATGTATTAATACTGCCAATAGATTCACACACCCAATAACCAAGAAAGTATTTCAACTAAATACATATGCTGATTGTACCATAAAAATGTGGTATATGTTGCTATTTGTGAATGTTGTCAAAGTTTTTATACTGGCAAGACCAATTGTCCATTTAAAACCAGGAATCTTAAGCACATGAATGAAATTGAACATAAGTCACCTACAAATGCATTATTTCAACATATTATGCAGTTTTTAGGACATAGATTCTCTTTTATGGTTTTAGAATGTGTTGTAGAAGGACTGAGGAGAGGTGATCTTTTAAACACCACTGAATATAAAGAATTATTGTGGATTGCAGATTAAGAATGGATGTCGAACCAGGTCTCAGTGGCATTCTTCCCCTTAAACTGGCCCTGAAGTGGCATCAGCTAAAGAAAAGATTTAATAGGGCAAGCCTCAGTATTAAGAACCAGTCACCATCTGTTTTTAGTGATTTATATTTTTTTGTTTAATAAACCTTGCTGTCTTGTGGATTTAAGCTATTTTGCATGTGTTTATGATTTTTTGAGCTTCTCTGTTCTACCTGGTTTGCATTGCTCACAATTTAAAAAATTACTGCCATTCAGTCCTTTTTTTGTATTGCTCTTTCCCTTGTGTAAGATGGATCCATTTCCATTTGAAAATGACCTATTTTGTGGTTGGTTGAAGAATCCCTCTCTCTTTCTCTTTGTATTCCTTGGCAAAAGTAACTCTAAAATTTTTATGTATGTTCTACTGCATGTAAACGAGGAAAGGAGCATCCATTCACTTCCAGATCAGCAGATGACTCTGAGACATCTGAGGCAAAAGACACACCTCTCAAAGAATGAGCAGATGATTTGAAGTATGAGATGCATCTGATTTGTTAGAGTGGCATTTGGGTTTCCATAGAAACACTCTGCCATTTTCATAATCTATGTCTCTTCTCACTTTATCACTTTTCTGATTGGCAAGATCCTGTTCATATTTCTTAAGCTTGTCATTACTCTCTGATAAGCATGAATCAAAATGAGTGGGCGCTAACTGTTTACCCATTTCAGAACAAACACTATTAATTTCCATTTTGATTTTATTCTGTTTAACACAATCTCTTTCTAAGAAAATATGAACCCATTCCAAAGCACACTTGTGTGCCACAGCTAATCATCTCTGGGAAAAATTCTTTTCTATCTCATCTGAGAGCTGAAATAGTGTTGTGGGTGTTCTGAAGGGTCTATATCATAACACTGAAACCAAGAGCGTCAAACGCTTACATGAGCAAAAAATCACATCCTTGAAGTTTATGATTTTGTTCACGGTACAGTGAAGATCAGAATTTTTGCCCTTTCCTCACTGTACTGCGATCCCAGAGTAAGGATATATATTTAGCAAGGGTGGGGTGGGAGGTGCAGCCCACCCCACAATACCATTGACGAGTATGTGAATATTCGTTCATGTGAGCATTCGACATTGTCAGTTTCAATGTTATGATATAGACACATTTTAAAAGCTCTAAGGCCCCTCAGGATTATATCCAAATCTAAATACTGTGTTTTGTGTATATCAGGATACAGATAGGAGGATAGAGGTATGGGGAATAGGGAGTACAGCAGTAAGCCTGTCTTAGACCTGTGGTAATGACATGTCATTGATACCCTGCTGTCTTACACATGCAGGGGTTGTACAATATATCAGTCTTGCATTGTCTTTTGTCATTGTGGCACACTGGTGTTGTTGGACTGTTGCAATATAGTGGTTATAATAGCACACTGCTAATTGTCTCACACTGGTCTTATGACATATTATTGGGTTGCTGGCCTTAGGAGACACACCACAGTGGACCAGAGTGTTGGGTGTATGATCATACAACAGAGTCTTTCATGGCACACAGGGAACTACCTCAGTAATGATAGTATCTCAGTTGTATCCACACATGTAGAATGTTGTCACACTGTGGGGTACGACATGTGTGAGGAAGCAGTAGATAGTGCTGGACATTTTGTTCTTTTTGTATTTGTACATAGTGGACATCCATGTATTTGATCCTGTAATGTGTTTCCCTTTTGGTGTGTTTCAGGATGAATGTATTGGAGATGGCATGCCCCCTTCAAGATGTGAAGAATGAACTAATACTTCAAGGACAATGTCAGCACCATCACATCCTCCTATTCAGGGGGAGGCATAACAAGGAACATCGAGCTGCATTGTGGGTAGACCTTGTCTGGGATGTGAATGAGAATGGCCACTAGGACAGGACATATGAGCAGGTTCAACACCATGCTACAGACATGGCAAATGCTGGAGGATGAAGGGCAGCTGATGTAGCCAGGGATTGTGCCATCACCACTGAAGGGCCTGCAGTGGAACAAAAACTCCCAGCCACTAAGAAATTCTTGGTGAACCTAGGGACACATGCCAGCTCCCAGGCATCCGTCACACCATATATCGTGGAGGTGGGTGCTACAGTGTCCACAGCAGAGGAGCCTGCTGGCAAGCTTACTGTGATGACCATTGTAGTACTGTAGCAGTCTTTCTGTCAGGCTATTAATACCTTTATGTAGGTGTCAGGTCTATGTGCTGTGTTGGGGTGTTTATCTCAGTTGTACAGTCATACTCAGAATGTCAGCAATACATCAAGAAACACAGTAACTACTGTGCATGTGAGATATACGTAGGTATTACCTTGTTGTGCTGCAACATGTGGTGGTACTAAAATTACCTCACTCTCACCTTTTTACAGGTCCATCAAGAGTTGTCTAAGGCAGTGGTCCTGCTTCTGGTAAGCTTGATACTGTTTTGTTATGGAACATGTATATGCTATTAAGGGTAAGGACCAGGATAATTCCCTATGTACAGGTAATGTTGTGTGTAACCAGAGTAGAATATGTGTATGCTCCAGTCTGGAACAGTTAACCTAAGTTTCCTAGAGAATTAACACTTTTGCAGTTATAGTTCAGAGCGAATAATCTTCCTGGTGTACATGAGGCAATTAATCTGATATGTCTTGTACATACAGAAAGATCGATGGTACATACCTTAGGTATTGAAATTTGTATTTGTATATATTTGTTAAGATAAGTGTACTGGGTTTTATGTGTTGTTTTATCAGGTATAGTGTCATATTGCATGCCTAAAAGATACATTATACTGGCCAAGTGTCACGTAATTTACCGGATGTGCTTGTTATAAAGGCCTTGAGTTGAGAAGTCTGTTGTGCATGAAAGCGGATATGAGAAGATGTGAGAGTAGTAATGCAGCTGTGGATCCTAATTATTATGACTCTTTGTGGATTTTCCATACATAATAGTGCAGGCAGTAATGCACTGCTTTTGTCATGGTTTCCACAGGTGACTGGGGGGTGGAGTCTCTCCTCCACACAGCCTGATGTTAGTGTCTCTTTGGACTCTGATGTTGATGGTGGCCACAGTGAGGCACAGGTGGGGTTGTCGAGGGCTGAATCTGTCACAGAGTTTGATATCCCTATTCTGCCCCAATGTCACCACACACAGTTAGTATGCCCACACATACCCAGACCCCACAGGCCTTAAATATGTTTCAGTCAGAGGATGGAGACATTGAGCAGGCCAGAGTGGCAACTATGGCTTCAGTCAGTGTGGATACTGGCCATAGCTAGAGAGCTGGCAATGTCCCACACAGGTGGATTGACAGGGGTGCTTACAGGAGGACTGCTGTCTGTCCACAACCTGTTGCAAGTGTCATATCACGGGTTATTTGGCACATATTTTGGGCCAAAATTGAAGCAAAGGCACATTTTGAATGGAACACCAGATGTATGTTTAGGATTATGGATGCAGCACAGTCTGACATCTGTGACTGCCTCAATCGCATTGGGGATACCTTGGATCAGTTCACTGATGCGGTGGACTGACGGTGGACTGATAGTGTCTGTCTTGGATGACACATTGTCTGTGCTGGAAAGTGTGGTTGGAGTTAGGTGGTGGACCCGTGGACGTAGGTTGGCAACACCATCTGCTGATACTCCATGTGGCTGTGCACAGTTATGCTCCTGTAGTGGCAGTACATCCAGCACTACAGCGGGGAGTGTGCTGTCCACACCACTATGTGGCAGGCCATGGGCACATGGGCCTGGGTGGTCTCATGAGGGGACATGGTCCCAGCAGACAGCAGTCACTATCATGTATTAGCACCACATCTGATCTTTGGCATGGTGGTGCCAGTGCAACTCCTGGCAGAGCCAGTTCCTGTGTTCAGGGCTGGAGACAGTGAACTGTCAACTTGTCAACTCTACTATGTACAATCCACAGCTGTATAACATATAGACATGTATGGCTAGCACTGAGCTTGACTGTGTACACATACACACACACTCACACATCACTGTCACATGCAGGTCACCTGCAGACACACACAGCACCTCTCCATGCTCCATCTAATCCGCTCCCCTTCCTGACTCACACACATGCTGTCAACCATTTGGGCCAGCCTAGGCTTCCAGCACCCCCACACATCACCCTGTGCAAGTGAGGATACTTGTGCCACATCCCTGTCATTCTTCACCATCAATACAGGGGAATGAAGCTATGTGTCTGATGCACAGGGTGACTATATTACTTGACACGTAGTTATGTAATGCAGTATTGATTTGCCATGCCACTTGTAGTGGTCATGAACATACACTGTATGCTGGCATGTGTCATGAATACCCAACATAGTTTTATGGACTTCATGTTATATGATGTTGTACTGGTGGTATGTTTACACTATGACAGGTATGTCACAGACCTGTGTATGTTTCTGTTCCAGGAGTCTGAGGGGATAACCTTTGGACACACGGTGGCAGTGAAGTGGCACAGCAGCACAGCAAAAATATGACTTCAGCAAGGTACAGCAATATACGTGCATGGCTGCATAGGTTCACAGCTGTATGACAGTCTACCAAGGAGAAAGGTGGTGGCCAGAATAGTCATGCATTCATAATTTGTGATAAGGTCTGCTACAGGGCAAGGTGTGACCTTGCTGGACTGCATATGCTGCCTATCTTTAGGGAGCATAGTAGAGGAATGACTCAATCTAAGGATATTAACCTACTAGGTGATGTCTCTACTACATGTTTGCAGGAGACATTTGTCTAGCAGACATAAACACACCCCTGAAAAAGACCCTGCCTAATGGTACACAGAGGACCTCAGAACACCCTCATCACATGTTATCTGTTTGATTTGCTGGGGGGCCATCATCTCAACACACCGCTTCGCCTGAGTCCTTCTTGGACTGGGGCAATATGTGTTGGTCTTTTACCATAGGGAATATAGATGTCTCTGATTGTGAGGGCTGCATGGCCATTATGCTAGTTAAGTTCACATGTCCTATGGCTCAATAACATGATGTATACTGCTGTAACAGCCTCACACAGAAACATGGACACATTCTGGCTAGCACCACTTCTATTCACTGCATACAGGACATGCCAAGGCACACACATCCTGCAAGTTTGGCTGTATGTAGATTAGAACACTTCCCTATGTACTGGTACACACTACAGATCACAGTACCTGATGCATGCAACACAACTCATGTATTCTGGTACTATCAGTTTAGGACATATAATACTTGTTGATATCAGCAAGCCTTGCTGTGGTCAGTCATTTGGGGGGGGCACATCACCCGCTACAACTAAAATGATACAAAACCCTAACTATGCCTACTTTACAAAGGTTATCATACATATGCCATGTGGATATACAAATGCACCATGTTGGGCAAAGATAGAATAGAACCCCTGCCTATCTAGGTTTATACACTAGAGATCACAGTATTTACCGCATGAGCCATACCTTAAGTCTTGCTAATATACTGTCAGATGGGAGTGTTAAGGTGCCTGACCTAATCATGTCTTGTAGAATAGGGCAGTGTGGAAACCAGCAGCAAGTTACAGGGCCTAAAATTGCATAATCATTACAGGTGGATAGCCCATGAGGGCAAGTCCACTGTTTTGCAGTGGTATATATACATACACACACACACACACACACATATATATATATATATATATATATATATATATTATATATGTGTGTATACACACACACACACACACACACACGCACAAAACAAGTGGGCTGCAATGAGATTAGACCCCCTACCTATCTAGGCTTATACATTATAGATCACAGTACCTATTCCATGCACTACAGTTTATGCATGTTGTATATACAATTGCAGGCACATTACTTGTGCATTACACAAACTAGGCTTGTGTTGAGCAGCATCTATGGCCTGCAGAGTGATATTGGTTTATACTGTTATCTGCATCTAGTATCCTAGCAGTGAGATAACTGATGTTATCCCAACTACGTGTGTACAGTTACCAGTATAGCCATATGTGGCTGCTTGCAGCTAGACTTGTGACACTGTGGGCAAGGATAATGTGCCTTGTCCATATGTACATTGACACCATTATACATTACACCACCTGCTCACCTGTGTCTGTCACTTGGTGACATCCAGCAGGCATAGGGGCCTGTAGGTAAGTGGATTATGTACTGTTGCACCTGAGTTTGGATAATTTGAGCAACATTACAACTGTGTGATAGTGCAGTGTACTCACCATTATTAGGGTATGTCGGACAATGCAGAAATCCACACTCATATAACAGGGATGTATCTATAAATGTAGCTGTGCATGTGTATGATATGTAAATGAGTTCTGTAGATACATGGAGCAATCTATGCATCATTTTAATATATATATATATATATATATATATATATATATATATATATATATTTGACACTACATAGTGGTAGATATACTATGCATGTGAGAGAGAGATACTGACAGATATGTATACGTATATATGTCTGTATGTGTAGCCATTTATACATAATAGGTCATTTCAATCAAGGGACAACAGAATTGCACTCATTTTTACTAAGTGTACGGGCATGCCCAGTGGGACTGCCAGTACTTATAATGTGACTCCAAGCCACACCTACCTGTATTCCAGTCTGGGATTTTGTATGTTACAGACATTAACATCTGCCCCTGTTTCTGCAGTACTGCACTTCACTCAAAAAGTCCACAGCATTCCCCGGCTGTCTGCTGTCCTAAATATGTGACTGAGATTGGTAATGTTACACCACCAACAGACTGACAGTCTGTATACCTCTCAACTGTCCTGATTTTCACAAAATGTCCAGAGATTTACCTCATATGTTTGGTCTGTTCCTCACATATTTGTGGTCTTCTGGTGTATTATTGAATGTTGACATCAATACATTCTACTAACTACAGACAAACAACTGTGTGTCAGACTTTATATACATCAGAAGATATGTACTACTGCAACACCTTTACTTCCAGCAAGGTTTATGTGACCAATATTTAAACCCTGTCCCTATGTTTGGACCTTTGTCCCCCCAGTCTTTCTGAATTTGTCTAGAATTCTTGCACTAAGGGGTTGGGAGGTATGACATTCTGTGAAAACCATAATATACTACTACCTCACGTGCAAAAGTGACTAATTCCAGATTAGAACCATCAAAACCACCACCCTTTCTAGCATCCCTAGTCCTCTAAGCCACACAAGTTGCTAGACAGAGAGGGATCATGCATCACACAATCAACAGCATATATATGTACATTGTTATCCTGCATGAAGACAGACATACAATGTGTAAGTGCTATCTATGTTACAACCATGTGATTGCATGGTCCACTGCTATACCATAGCTGATTTTCTGTTAAAGCTGTTATATGGGTACACTGCTGTGTTGGGGATAGGAGAACAACAGCAGATGATCACCTTGGGTAGAGAGTAGTCCAAATATTATGTGTGCCCACTGTTTAACATCTCCCTTGCCTGATGTCATAAATATTACAACCATGCGATCTAGTGAAAATTAAGGAAAACATACTATTGGAGTGGGTATCATTTGTCCCATGTGGATGTTAACTCTGACCAATTAGCCCACTATATTTATAGGTTCATAGGCTCATAGGTAAGTACTAGGCTATCTGCCCAAGGGCATTTATAAGCTTAGCCAGAGTGTTTTGGTTTTCATCACCCCCTTAGATTAGTTCCCTGTGCCTGGGTCTTCTTCTGTTTGGTATCTACTTCTCTGAAGTACAGGCTAACACAGAAGCTCTTTGGCTAATGAAGTTCGCAGATGACTGCAAACTAGGAGCCATAATCAAAACTCCTAACGATGTGGACATCCTGGTGTCAAAGCCATGGCCTCAAGCTCAATGCCAAAAAGTGCATTGCCATCCCCTTTGGAAAAAACTCTGTACCCATGAACTACAACACAGACGCTAGTATTCTTAATGCCAAAAGTGTGATAAGAGACCTTGGGACACAGGTGGACAGTAGCCTCTCCTTTGATAATCACATTGCCACAGCAGTCAGGAAATCCTTCTATGTGGCACACCTCATCACAAAAGGTTTCTCATCCAGAAAAAAAGAGGTCATTGTTCCCCTCTACTCATCACTCATTAGACCCATTATAGAGTACAACGCCCCTTTTGGTATGTACCTCACAAGACATCTACAACAACTGGAAAGGCCACAGAAATACCTCACAAAGAGGATTACCAGCCTCAAACAGATGCCCTACGCAGACCGTCTCAAAAAACTCCAGCTTTACTCTGTCACATATCGCCTAGTCAGAGGTGATCTCTGCCTAACATACAAAGCTATGTCAAACCCAGAGCTGTTGGACATGCTCCACTTAAAGAAATCCCAATCCCTCCGAGCTACATGCTCTAGGGACCTAAACCTTGTCACCACAATAAACAAAACATGCCGGAGGGATAGATTCCTATCCCAGAGAATTCCCATACTGTGGAATAAACTACCTATCTATATCAAACAAAGCTCATTAGCACTCTTCAAGAAAAATCTTGATGATTGGATGGGAAATAGGAAATTCACCCCGGAGATCACCTCTGTGGCTCTGCTCGACAGTGGCACAGGAAAATAATTTTCTTTGGTGGAAAAAGCCAGGGTACCTTTTTGGCTGGGCTTCTATAGGCCCCAGCACTGATAGCCTAGTACCTAACTATGAATCTATGAACCTATGACCAGCAGAGCCATTAGTTCCCTGAGCCTCTGTCCAGCAGAGCCACTGCAGTGATCCCCAGGGTACATTTTCTGTTTCCCATCCACCCGTCAAGGTTTCTGTTGAAGAGTGCTAGTGAGGGGTTCTGCCTGATGTATATAGAAATCTTGTTCCAAAGCATGGGGAGGTCTATGGGTCAGGAATCTATCCCTCCAGCACATCCTATTTATTGTTGTGGTAAGGTTTATATCCCTAGAGCGTGTGGCTCTCAGGAATTTGTTTTTTTCTAGGTGGAGCATATCCATCAATTCTGGGTTGGACATGGTCTTGTATGTCAAGCAAAGATCACCTCTGAGTAAGCGGCATACAACTGAGTACAGCTGGAGTTTCTTTCGTTGGACTGCATAGGTCATCTTTTTGAGGCCAGTAATCCTCTTGGTGAGGTACTTTTGTGGTCTTTCCAGCTGTTGCAGGTGTCTTGTAAGGTACATCCCAAATGGGGCATTGTATTCTGTAATGGGTCTAATAAGTGATGAGTAGAGAGGCACAATAACCTTTTTTGTTCTGGATGCAAACCCTTTTGAGATTAGGTGGGCCACATAGAAAGATTTTCTAACCACCTTGGCAATATGATTATCAAAGGAGAGATTGCTATCTACTTGGGTCCCCAGATCCCTTATTACTTTTTCTGTATTTAGGGAACTACCACCTATGTGGTAGTTTGTGGGTATTTTGTTTTTCCCAAAGGGGATGGCTATGCACTTTTTAGCATTCAGCTAAAGGCCATGATTTTGACACCAGGTATCCATCTGGAGGGTGTCCGTATCAGCCGGAGAATCAATTATGGCCCCTAGTTTGCAGTTGTCTGTGAACTTGGTCAGCCAAAGTCCTCCTGTGCTTGCCTGTACCTCTGAGAAGTATATACCAAACAGGAGGGGTCCTAGGACTGATCCCTGGGGGACACCACTTGTAGCCGGTTAAGAGTCAGACCTAGAGTCTTCAACTGTTACCGTGTGGGTTCTGTCCATGAGCCAATTTGCAACCCATCTCGTGACGTTGGAGTTAATGTTCAGGTTGGTGAGTTTGTCTTTAATACCATAATGGGGAATGGTGTTGAAAGCCTTTGTGAGGTCTACGTAGGCTGTGTGGACCTCCTTACTCTCATCTAATGCCTTGTTAACTGTCTCAAAGAAGTCCACCAGGTTTAGGAGGCACAATCTGCCCTTAACAAAGCCAAACTGGGTGGGGTCCAAGGTTTGGAGGTTTCCAATGTCTCTGTTAATGTGTTCCATGATGATGCACTCCATAGCCTTGCAGACCAGGCTAGACAGGCTTATAGGCGATAGTTCCTGTGGTGCCACCTTTGTGGAGTGGGATAACTGTTGCTGTGCACCACTCTGTGGTATGTAGCCTGTAGAGAGGCTAAGTTTGAACAGTGTGTTTAGGTGCAGGGTTAGTTCATTTTGGAGCTCTTGTAGGACATAGCCTGGGACACTGTCCGGTCCCATTGAGGCTGTGTTTTTGGCTTTGGATAGGGCTGTTTTAACCTGTGTGTCAGTGATTGCCTGGGCCTTACATTCTTCTGGTTAAGGTTATGGGCAATTTAGGGGGTAAGAGGGGTGTGAAGTTTGCACTGAACCTGTCTGCCAAAATGTTGGCAATATCAGTTGGCTCAGTGTATTTTGTGCCATTCTGCACCAACTCAGAGCAGATCTGAGAGTTTCCACTTAGGTTCTTGACATAGCTAAAGAACACTTTATGGTTATCTTTGGAGTCCTTGGCAATTTTTCTTTCGAAGCTAGCCTTGGATGATTTAATGAGGGATCATAGTTTCTTGCTGATACTGATCAGGGATGTCTTTCCTTCTAGGGATTTTGCTCTTATTTGTACTAGTTTCCTCCTTCTATTGCAGAGCCTGTTTATGGCAGGGGTCCACCAGACTGGTTTCCTTTTCTTGGAGGAGTGAGTCTTGGTTTACTTGGGAAAGCACGATCCATGCATTCCTGCAGATGATCATAGAGTGCCTTTGTATACGTTTCAGCAGCTGGGACAGCATTGTCCATTGGTGTGGGGACTGTGAACCTTTTCACCTTGGTCTTCAGTGAAGTGAAGTTTGCTTTTGAAAAGTTTTTCATGGTCGTTTCCTTGATTGGGGTTGGGGGCGGAATGTGAATATCCAGAGTGATTAGTCTATGGTCTGATCTAACCAGCGAGTTGTTGACGTAAAGTGTGGAACACCGGTCACCCATGTTGGTGATGACCAGGTCCAATATGGTGTTCCCAGTGGTGGGGGTGTTGACCAGTTGATCCAGAGCATTCAAGTTTATACATTCTAGGAAGCATTAGGCAAGGGAGTTAGTACTTGAGTAGTTCTCCCAGTTAATGTTTAGGTAGTTGAAATCACCCAGTATTAGGGTGTTTGGTAGGACCTTCATATTTCCCAGTGTTTTTAGAAATGCAGAATGGGGGTCCTGGGTCATGGTGGGTGATCTGTAGCAAGCTACAATTTGGATTGCAGTTTTGCCTGTTGTTAGTTGCACTTGGATGATCACTGATGCATCGTGCTGCACCACTAACCTGGAGGTGTGAGTGTCCTTGATGAATATGGATACACCCCCGCCTTTTGTGTTTCGGTCCGGGTTCTGTGGCCGAAAGGTATGGTATGATTTATAGCCTGGTAGTGCCAGGGTGCTCTCTGGAGCCTTAAACCAGGTTTCTGTTACTGCATAGATATCAATGTTCTTCATAATGAGGAGTGCCTCAAGTGTGTGCATTTTGACATTTAGACTTCTGGCATTGAGTAACATTACCCTCAGTTTTGGGGTTACTTATGCTATTACGGTGATGGGTTTGTCTTTTGAGCCTTGCCTAAAAAAGGCACTATTGGGGTGGCAAGAGCCTTTGCCAGTATTCAAAAGCCTAAGGGTGACAGGTGCAAGCCATCTCTCATGAAGCAATGCGGCTTGTAGAGCATGTCATCCCAGGCAGAAAGATACTGGATCACCTTTGAATGACACCAGAAACTTAGCCAATTGTTGAAGTTGATCATTTTTGCTTTATACTGTGACATCATTCTTGGTGAGGGCAGAATGCTACTCAGGGTCATGGTCATACCTGCCTGGGCTACATAATCAGAGAGCTCTTCCATGTCTCTTTTCATGTAGTCCAGGGTGGTACAACTCAGGTCATTCACACCAACATGTACAATGACAGTCGTATTTGTACTTGTTCTAGAGTGACCTGAGTGCTTGTGTTATGTGGTGGATCCTGGCGCCCAACAGGCAGCTAGCTGTAACCTTCTCCTTGTCCAGCCTAGTTAGTGGGACATCAGTGTGCCTGACTATAGAGTCGCCTTGCATAACAGTAGCAGATCCATACATACAATACCTTATAATAGTAATCCTTACAATTAGTGTGTAGGTTAGAGACTTACCTTGAGAATGCAGATGTTGACAGAACTGTAGTACAGATTTGACTCTGTGTGATGCAAGTGGTACACAGCCAATACATGGATAGGTACAGGTTGTGTGGGTTGCCTGGCATCAGCTATTTTAATATATGTATGTGAATAGGAGTAAAGTGTCAATCCCTGCAGCCCTAGGTTGTCAGTAAATGCATTATGCATTGTCTCTTAGTCAATGCTGGGGTATACTGGGCACCCCTACATCTGCTTACAAGGACATCATGAGGGGGATCCTCCTCCGAGTCCTCCTGTGAGTTTGGTTGTGGTGACCTAGGCACTGGTGGGGGCCTGTGTATCCCTTCCTGGTGCTGATCCTGCTGCAGCTGCTTTCGCAGGATCATATTGTGTAGTATGGCACATACTGTAAACATATGTGCACATGTGGCTGGAAAGTACTGCAGGACTCCACCAGATATATCGAGGCACTGGAACCATGACTTCAGCAGCCCAAACACATGCTCTATGATGTTCCTACTTTGTGTGTGTGCCTCATTATGCTGTTCTTCCATGGGTGTGTGTGCATTTCTGATGGGTATCACCATCCAAAGTTCCAGTGGCTATCCAGCATCACCCACTAAATGACTGTGTGGGATGTCCCCCCTAGCAGTAATCTGGTACAGATGTGATGCATGCCAGATATGGAAGTAGTGATAGCTGCCAGGGCTGCCAGCACACACATTCATGATAATGTCCTGGGCATTGCACATGACCTGGCAGTTGATGGAGTGTTATCCCTTGCGGTTAATGTAGATACTACCCTCATCACTAAATGGTGCTTTGATGTGTACATGAGTGCAGATTGCAATCTATCACACCTGGTACTTCAGGGTAGTGTGCTACACAGTACATGTGTTGCATATTGCTGTCCCTCACCTCAGGGGAAAGGTTAAAAGATAAGTGCTCACTGGCATGTGGGAGCATAGCATCCAGGAATTGGTGGAGTATCCTGGATGCACATGCCTGTGACACCCCCATCCTGTCCCCAGTTAATCTTTGAAAAGTACCTGTAGCTAGTATCCTAAGGGCTACACATACCTTAGTTTCCGCTGGGATGGGTTCCCCTCTGTTAGCTCTGGCTCTGAATTTAGGGTGGCAGAGCTCACTAAGTTCTTGTAATATGTCCCTGTCCACCCTGTAGTGCTCTACAATCTCTAGCTCATGTTGCTCCTGGTAGGTTACCCTGGACCTGAACACTATTCTCCTTCTTGGCCTAGGCCTATTGTCAGCAGCACCAGCAACATTGACTTCAGCACCTAGCACATATAGATGTAGAATATTTGTTGCAGCCCCTAGCATTATGACAGTTAACATTTCCAAGTCTATTCTCCAATGGTTCAGAGTACTGAGGGAAAATCAGAGTGTAGGGTGTATGTGTACTTTATACAGCTGTGGTCAGGGTCCAACATGTGGGATTGCAGTTCACCTGCTTAAGATATAATTGACATGATTTAAAGGCCCTGCTTTATTGTGTGACAAGGCGCTGTGCACAGCATTGCACAGCATAGCTTATAAAAAAATATATAATATTAATTGAATATATCCACTTTTCATTCATAGCTGGCTATGTCATGACTGTGGGTGGTCTGGTCGCATGAACATGCTATGCTATGTCCAAACCATTTGCAACAAGTGGTGCACTGTGCAAACATGTACTTTGAGCACTAAAAGTCCAGTGGGAATATAAACACCTTGTAAGAACCTACAGGATGTGGATATGCAGACATGTTTGCTCCCTTTAATAATTCAACAAATGCACGGCATGTATCCCCTCATTTGCATACATATTCATGCTGGCAGTCTGCAAACTGCATGGTTCATAGCTGTGTAAGCAGGGTAACAGCATGAATGCACCATTGTACAGCCTGATGCAAGGCCTTAAAGTACATTTGTCTAAACTACATTATAAGTGTTATTTTACATTTTTTTTATGTTTCTGTTAAGCGTGTTTGCACAATGCGGTGCATAGTGCAAACATGCAGAAACTAATAAAGAAATACTATTAATTTCACATATTCCCTGCCTTTTTCAGACATCCACAATGTATATTTTGCACATTTAAGTATGTGATCTAACATTTTCAGGGGAGTTATGTCCATATTTGTGGACTTTAGCATTCTCTTTTTTCTGTGTAGACTCCTGTATGCTAAAAAATTCGGTGTACACTACTAATATGGACATGGAGTATACACAGATGCCCTATGGCTTTATGAATCCCTCCATATGGCTAATGTGCATAAAATTCACCTGCTTAAACCAAAATTTGCATTGCACGGAAGTTTTCCTATTTGTGCGTGCTTGCGTGCCACTAAGCGGAGTTTACTGAATCTAAAACTGTTCGCACCATTGTACACATCATGGCACAATGCGTACATAGAACAAAAATTTGCATAAGCTTTACTGAATTCCCCCTTTATTTTATCCATCCGTCACTCTTTATTGTTTTTAAGGTTTGATAGTCCTGCAGTTTCAGTTGAATATTGTGATCTTCTAACTTCCACTTCAATCTGTATATACAGATATTTACATTCTATAAAACTCATCTAACCTGTTCCATCCTTCATCTTTTTGCAAACTTTTTCTTTGACTTTAATTTGTCTCAGGTCTTAAATGAGGTTTCTGTTTCTAACATGATTTTAGATGGGTCCATAATTTGAAAGAGCACATGATCGCTTTTAAGGTTTTTACAATGTTTTAAGATGTTACAAAGAACATAAACACACGCATCTACAGTGATAGACTCAACAATAAACATTTGCGAATAAATCAGATAGTCTTGGGGTTCAGCCATGAAGATACAAAATATATAAATAGTGGATTGGCAGTATAACACAGGAAGTAATAACATATGGACTCACAAAAGATAATATAGTTACCAGCAGATAATAGAAGGAATTAGTAGCAGGTCAGATCCTTTCAATATCACTTCGCCTGTGGTGAATATTGTGATTTGTTCATCAACTGACTTAAAATTTCTCCAACATGACTTAAGATATAATAATAAATGATGCAAGGAAAAAAGTCTCAAACTAAATGTGAAAAACCATTTTAACAAGCAAACATTTTCACATCATCCTCATAGATGACACACCCCTCCAATCAGAATCTTGTAAATGAGCCAAGTACACTTGTTGATAATCTTTAAATGATCATGTAGCCATACTAGTTCAGAAATCCTTTTGTCTTGCTCAACTAATATTCAAAGGCAGTTCAAAGGCAGTTCACCTAGATCAAAAGTCTTAGTTTCCTACACATGTGCATTTTCAGACTCATTTGCTGACTTTAATATCCATTTTGGCATGAGTTTGTTGAACTATACCACACAACATGAAATAGCTCAAGGACACCTAACTGAAAAGATCAATGGTCTCAAGATCCTGAAATATGTAAATTCCTTCATGGCGATCTGTGGATAATTTTTTCAGACATAAAAGACTCTCTCCCTTGGATCTCCTATTCCTTTGCAGAACAAATCCAGATAAAAAAAAAATAAAATGTGTTTGTGTGATAGATGCATATCCCAGTGTATACCCCAAATAGGTTCACAGGTTCATAGGTATGTACTAGGCTAATGGTCCTGGGGCCTTTACAAGCCTAGTCACAGGATTTTCCTGGCATAGTGCCACCTGATCTTAGTTCCCAGTGCGTCTGTTGAATAGAGCCACTGGAGTTATCCCTGGGGTGAATTTTCTGTTTCCCATCCACTCATCAAGATTTCTCTTGAAGAGGGTCAGCAAGGTGCTCTGCTTGACATGTATGGGAAGTCTATTCCATAGCATGGGCAGTCTCTGGGTTATGAACCTCTCCCTCCAGCATGTTCTGTTAATTGTAGTAATGAGGTTGAGGTCTCCGGAACGTGTGGTGTGGAGGGATTGGGATTTGTTTAGATGTAGCATTTCTAACAGAGCTGGCTCAGATGGCTTTGTAAGTCAAGCAGAGATCACCTCTAAGTAGGCGATATTAGACAGAGAATAGTTGGAGTTTTTTGAGTCAGTCCATATAAGACAAGTGTTTAAGGCCTAGGATCCCCTTTGTGAGGTATTTTTGTAACCTCTCCAGCTGTTGCAGGTGTCTAGTGAGGTACATGCCAAATGGGGCCTTGTACTCAATGACTAGGTTAATGATGGAAGAGTAGAGGGAGACAATGACCTCTTTCTTCTTGGATGCAAAACACTTAGTAATGAGATGTGCCACAAAGAAGGACTTTCTGAGCACAGCGGTAATGTGGTGTTCAAAAGAGAGGTTGCTGTCAACGTGTTTTCCCAGATCTCGTATAATGCCTTCTGTGTTCAGTGGACTACCATCAATGTAGTAATTCAAGGGTGCTGAGTTTTCCCAAAGGGGATGACGACACATTTTTTGGCATTGAGATTAAGGCCATGGTTTTGAGACCAGTCGTTGGTCTCAGTGAGGCCATTCTGCAACATGTCAACATCACTTGGGAAGTTAATAATAGCTCCCAACTTGCAATCGTCTGTGAACTTTGTCAGCTAGAGTCCCTTTATGATGGCCTGGACTTCAGAGAAGTAGATACCAAACAGGAGAGGACCCAGGGCCAAACCCTGTGGGACTCCACTCATGACTAGTTGGCAGTCTGACTTGGAGTCAGCTACTTTCACACTGTGGGTTCTATCTTCGAGCCAATTTGCAACCCACCTAGTGATATAGAGGTTGATGCCTAGCTTAGTGAGTTTTCCTATGATTCCTGAGTGGGAAATGGTATCAAAAGCCTTGGCCAGATCAAGGTAGGCTGTATGAACCACCTTGCCTTCATTCACAGCTTTGGTGACTGACTCAAAGAAGTCAACCAAGTTGAGCAGGCATGAGCTACCCTTCACAAAACCAAACTGTGTGGGATCCAGAGTTTGGAGATTCCCTATATCCTTGTTTATTAGACAATAAACACGACAATGTGTTCTATAGCTTTGCATATCAGGCTTGTCAGGCTAATGGGGTGATAGTTCCCAGGGTCTGTAGTTGCTCCTCCTTTGTGGAGAGGGATGACTGTAGCAGTGTGCCATTTGGTAGGGACAAAGCCTGAGGTGAGGCTGTAATTGAACAGGGCACACAGGTGAGGTGCCAGTTCACTCTGTAGTTCATGTAGAACACAGTCACGGATATTGTCAGGTCCCATAGAAGCTGTATTCTTGGCTTTGGACAGTGCTGTTTTAACCTGTGTAGCAGTAATGCTGGGTGCCTGGCAATCTACTGGTATTGTGATTGGTCCTTTGCGGGGGGAGGGGTAAACTTAGCACTGACTCTGTCAGCCAGTATACTGGCAATATCTGTTGGCTCTTTATAATCTGTCAGCCAGTATACTGGCAATATTTGTTGGCTCGGTATAGGAGGTACCATTGTGCAGCAGCTCAGAGCAAATCTGGGTATTGCTGTGGAGATTCTTTACATAACTATAGAAGGCCTTGTGGTTGTCTTTACTATCTGCTGCAATTCTGTTTTCATAGCTAGCTTTAGAGGATGTGATGAGGGATCTCAACTTTTTGTTGAGGCTGATAAGGGAGTTTTGGGACTTCACCTTATTCCTCATCACTTTCCTCCTTCTGTTGTAGAGTTTGTTTATGGGAGGGGACCACCAGATTGGCTTCCTTTTTATGGAGGAGAGCATCTTGGTTCTATTGAGTATGGCGAGATCCATGCATTTGTGTACGTGTTTCTACAGTGGATCGGTGTATGATTCGGCAGTCATACAACTATTCTCTATTTGTATGGGTGCCGTGAAGTCAGCCACCTCTGTTTTTAGGAGCCCAAAGTTAGCTTTGGAGAAGTTTTTCTTGGTGGTTACTTTTGGGAGGCATGGGAGGGATGTGGATTTCCAAGGTGATTACTTTGTGGTCGGATCTAACCAGGGAGGAGCTGACCACTGGTGTAGAGCAATGGTCGCCCATGTTAGTAATGACCAGGTTAAGGATGTTGCTACCTCTAGTGGGGGTAAGAACGAGCTGGTCCAGAGCATTGGAATTAATGAACTCCAGGAAATGTTGGGCAAGTATACTGGTACATAAGTAGTTTCCCAGTTAATGGAGGGAGGGGTAGCTTAAGTCTCCTAGTAAGAGAGTGTTAGGTTGGACCTTAATATTCTCCAGGGTGCTTAGGAACATGGAGTATGAGTCTTGGGACGTGGTTGGGGACCTATAGCAGACTACAATCTGAATCGCTGTCTTACCCAATCTTAGCAGCACCTGAAGTATTTCTGATGCATTATGTTGGGTTACCAGTCTGGAGGTGTATGCATCCTTTATGAATATGGAAATACCACTGCCTTTGGAGCTTCGGTCCAACTTCTGGGGCCAAAAGATGTGGAATAAGTTATAGCATGGAACTGCAGGAGTGCTTTCTGATGCTTTGAACCAGGTCTCTGTTACAGCACAAATATCAATGTTCTCCATTTTAAGGAGTGCTTTAGTGAGTTCATGCTGAGATTTAGACTTCTAGCATTGAGCAGCATGACCCTCAGTTTGCATTTGTTTTAGCTGTTCCGGTGGTTATTTGGTCTTGGAACACTGCCTAAAAAAGGTACTATAGGGGTGGCAAGAGCCTTGGCCAGTATCCGGAAGCCCAGAGATGACAGATGCAGGCCATCTCTGGCAGAGCATTGAGGTCTGTCAATCATGTCATCCCAGGCAGATACTGGATCCCCTTAAATGAAACTTAGCCAATTGTTGAAATCAATCATTTTCTGCTTGTACTGTGGCATCATTCTGGGTGATGGTAGGATGCTGCTCAGGGCTAGGGTCATACCCGCCTGGGCTACATAATCCGAGAGCTCCTCCATGTCTTTTTTCATGTAGTCCAAGGAGGTACATCTCAGATCATTCACACCAATATGTACAAAGACAGAGTCATATTTGTACCTGTTGTTGAGGGACATGAGTGCATGCGTTATGTGAAGGGTCCTGACACCTGAGAGTCAGCTGACTATTACTTTCTCCTTATTCAACCTAGTGAGTGGGACATCAGTGTGCCTCACTATCGAGTCACCAATGACTAGTGTGTTGGGCATGCGGTTTTGCCTTAGGGGCTTTGGTTGAGTGGCACACTATTTAGGAGAGTTATGTGTCTCATGATTAGTGTTGTGTTGTGGTGGTCAAGTGCATTTCTGCCTTGGAGGTCTCTGCTGCTAGGGTCGATTTTTATTGAGAGCCTCCATGAAGGTGGGTGTGTGGTTTGTGTTTTTATGTGAAGCCAGTGCTGGTGTGCGTTCTGGAGGGCTATGTGTTCCATGTGGTTTGGCACAAGTGCTGACATTCTCCTGTTGACCAGCTATTCCGGTCTTGGCTGGAGAGTACATGGCTTCCAAATTAGATATATAAGTGCATCTCTCACAAGTCTCAGTGTTAGGAGGTAAGAGGAGGGGGATGTCAGTGTACATGAGGCAGTTGCTACATGGCCTAAGGATGCCCAAGTTCACCAGGTTAATAGGAGAAAGCACAGGGAACTGACCTTTAGACATGCCTGGAGGGGCGGGCATTGATAATAGGTAGTGGATCTATTTCCTTGTAGAACATTTAGTGCTAGAAGCACCTTTGTGTGCTACAATAATTGCTAGAAGATGTCTGGTAGAGTGCTAGACTAATAAGCTAGTGTAAGTGCAGGAAAGGAGAGAACTAGTAGACCTAAAGGATAAATTGAAGAGCAGACTTTGGCATTGCTCAGGATCTTACAAACAGTCCTTTATACAGCAAACAGCAAGTCTGTATCTGGACTAGACTACTTACAGGAAAGCCGGGAAACAAGCGCAAATGCAGGTTTTTAAACCAGAAAGTTGAGAGAGATGGAGAAACTGCCCAAACAGTCAATAAACTACAATTTCTGGGCCAGAAACCACTTCTCTTGTGGTAGATATGCTAACTAGTACTTACCAATCCCACTGATAAGCTAGAAGTCTTCATTCCAACACAGAAAGGCTTAGGGGGTTCAGAAGCTTACAAACAGTCCTGGATACAGTAAATCTGTATCTGGACTAGACTAGTCACAGGATAGGGAGGAAACAAGTGCAAATGTTGACTTTTAAACCAGAAAGTTGAGAGAAATGGGAAAACTGCCCAAACGGCCAATAAACTACAATTTCTGGGCCAGAAACCACTCCTCTTGTGGTAGATAGGCTACCTAGTGCTTACCACTCCCACTGATAATCTAGGAGGCTTCCCTCCCACACAGAAAGGCTTGGGGGCTCAGAAGCTTACAAACAGTCCTGGATACAGCAAATATGTATCTGGATTAGACTAGTTACAGGAAAGGGGGGAAACAAGTGCAAATGTGGGCTTTTAAATCAGAAAGTTGAGAGAGATGGAAAAACTGCCCAAATAGTCAACAACTACAATTTATGGGCCAGAAACCACTCCTTATGTGGTAGATAGACTACTTAGTGCTTACCACTTCCACAGATAAGCTAGAAGGCTTCCCTCCAACACAAAAAGGCATGGGGGGCTTAGGAGCTTACAAACAGTCCTGGATACAGCAACTTTGTATCTGGACTAGACTAATTACAGGAAAGGCAGGAAACAAGCTTAGATTTTTTTTTTAATAACGTGGAAAAGGAGAAAGCAGGAACAGAAGATAATTCAAGGTTAAGAACCTAAGTGGGCCAGCCTTCTGATCTCTGTATTAGGTAGAATGAGCTAATGACACTAGACTTGGAGGAGTGTCCCAGATCAAATTTACAGTATGGGCGGGCAACTGCAAAGCCACCAAGTATAAGAGCTAGACACCAATAGGGAGTGGGTGGGAAACTTATTGCAGCTGCTAGCTGTAGCCACTAAATGAAAGTTTTAAACAGATAAAGGAGCAAGGAGACTCTAGAGAATGCTTTTAACTGCAAACAGATCAGTTATATGATACCTGAAGAAACCTCATAAAAAAGCGCAAAAGCACAGATAGAGCACTCACAAACAGAAAATACAACTCTCAGTATGAAAAAGCAGTTTACAGTTAAGTAATTCAGTAAAAATGCAATTAGAGTAGTGAAACAGTATCTAGCAATGAAAAATACAGTTAAAACAGTATAAAACAGTACATAAATGCAGTGAAACAGTAAAATAAATCTCTATAACACTGCAAAATGTAGTAGATTAGCTGTATAGCACAATCATAAGAGTTAAAGATGTGCAATTCAATGAAATAAGTGTAAAAATAACTTATTTTGCTCTTGGAATCTTAAGGAATTTGGAAAAGCTTTGACTACATGACAAACAGAAAACCACCATTGCCACATTCAAGGTAAGCCTTGACAATTGGATGGGCAGCCTAAATTCTCCACCTGTCAATCTTGTGTTGCTCTCTTTGAGGCTGGAGGGAACATTTGAATATGCTTTATTGACTACTGTTATAATTCTTTACAGACTAATGATCTGGTACCTATCAGACACTACCTAAGCTTGGCAAGGAAAAAAATGTAATTTACTTTTATTTCATTTTGCATTTGTTTGCCATGAAATTCTGACTAGCCACAAGTTCCATCTTCAGTGGAGGTCCCTGGAGAAAAGCATCAGACAATTATAGTAATTTACAAAATGAAAACAATGAACATTACAGAGTTTATACAGAGTACCTAAATAATATAATTGTTATGTAATCTTTCAATGTTTTAACAATTAGAAAGCAAAAATTAAGAGAAAATTCACTAAACAGTTTGGGCTGTGGCTGGCTTTACAGCATTAATTGTATAATAAACATGAAGAAGTAAAAAGGAGGATGGGTAAAACACAGTGGTATAGAAGCAGAAGGAAAGGAAATGAGCTACATAAAGGAGTAGATATTAAAGTCAGGCAAAATACATGTGTAGTAAAATTATGAGTATAGCATGAATGAGTAGGTTATGGAGTTTGGTTGGCAAAAGTTATAAATGAAAAATAAAAAGGTAATAGCCACTATTTACATGGGACTAATATAAACTCTAAAATGAAATAGTAATGATTATGAGTATATAACTGTACTCTCCAAACAGGCTTTGTGCCTCATGAATGGAGAAAGGCAACAGTCATCCCTCTGCACAAAGGTGGGCCATCTACAGACCCTTGAAACTACATACACATAAGTCTCACTAGTCTTATATGTAAAGCTATGAAAAGAGTTATGATGGAGATGATCAATAGAGATATAGTAAAACTCCAGAGACTGGACCCGACCCAATTTGGTTTCATGAAGGGCAGATCATGCCTACTCAACTTTGTGGACCTCTTTGAAAAGGTCATCAAAGCAATGGATGAAGGCAAAATCATTCACACTGCCTACCTTGACCTGACTAAGGCATTTGACACAATACCCCACTCTGGCATTGTTGACAAACTCAAGAGGTTAGGTACAAACCCATATCTCACCCAGTGGATAGCCAACTGCTTCACAGACAGTACCCAGGAAGTTAGACGTGGGGAGTCCACCTGTACAAAGAGGCCAGTAACAAGTGGAGTCCCTCAGGGATCAGTCCTTGGACTGCTCCTTTTTGACATTTACTTCTGAGAAGTCAAGGCCAGTATCAGTGGTTTCTGGATGACTACATTTGCAGACAATTGCAAATTAGTAGCTGTCATTGAATCTCACACTGACACAAATGTTCTCCAGGAGGGGCTGACACAGACAAACAACTGGTGTCAGAGCCATGGACTAAAACTAAATGCCAAGAAATGCATAATAGTATCCTTTGGGAAGTCATTCATCCCTGGTAACTATCATATTGACAACACACCCCTTAGAGTTAATGCAGTAGTCAGGGACTTAGAGACACACACAGATAATAATATAGCCTTTGATCATCACATGTCTACAGTGGTGAGGAAATAATTCTATGTTGATCAACTTATAAACAAAGGTATGGGATCTAAGTCCAAGGAAGTCAATGTTCCACTGTATTCGGCATTCATCAGACCTGTCATTGAGTACAATGCCTTCTCTGGTATGTACCTAACCAGGCATATCCAACAACTGGAATGTCCACAGAGGTTCCTCACTAAAAGAATACAGGGTTTAATATGTCCTATGCAGACTGCCTTAAGGCTCTATCCCTGCAGTCTGTCTCCTACAGGCTTTTGAGGGGAGATCTATGTCTGTCATACAGACCCCACTCCAATGGAATTACCCATTCTAAAGACTTAAACCTTGCCTGTGATATAAATAGCACCTGCTGGAGAGATAGGTATCTATCCCAGAGACTACCTCGTCTATGGAACAGGCTCCCCATCCATGTGAAGCAGAGTTCCTCCCTAACCCAATTTAAGTGCAACTTGGACAACTGGATGGGAAAACAGAAATTCATCCCTGGTTTGGCACCTATGTCTCTAATGCAAACAGGTGACATGTACTTTTTTCATCTTCCAGACCCATGCTTTCACTTATCAAGGGTATCAGAACTTGTCAGAGATTTGGGATCCATAACTAGGCTTAAAAAAGTCTTTGTCGTCGTTAGCTTAGTAAACACCTATGAACCTATAAGGATGTTTAAACTAGGATACATGAGGAAGAAACGGAATGAGATTGGTTGCTTTAACAATGAGAGTTGCAGGGGCATATCCAGGAGTTCTATTAGGTGTATGTATGGATCACCAATGTCCTGTCAGATATGTTACATGTTCGCTAGTACAATGGTAGCATGGAACACTCACCGAAGGGATATCATTCTGTTTTGTAGCATAAACAGAACATGCTGAAGTGATAGGTATGTGTCACAGTGAATACCTCTTCTATGGATCTGTCTTCACTCCACATAAAGCAAAGTACTTATTTTACTCTATTCAAATATAGTTTGGATGAATGAATGGGAAACCACACATTTACCCCTGGTTTAGCATCCATGTCAGTTATGGATAGGGGAAAATGTAAATTCACAACATATCTTTGTTCTGCTCCCCTCTGAGTTATTCATATGCAAAACATAAGGCTAAAATCTACCAAGGGAATTTAAGGCTAGACATCTTAAGATCCTTATAGATCAATTGCCTATTAATAACCTATAAACCTGTAAGACAAAGATATGGAACAGAGTTGTTACATTGGAAGGTATAGAAATAATGAAAGGTATTTAACATGACTGAGAGAATGGTCTACAAATGTCATCCTAAATGTATTGCAAACATACATATCAACTTCTGCATCTGCAAAGCAATAATCCAATAAAGGAGTGATCATTCAGAGGGGAAACAATAAGAATAGCAATAGTAGTCTAGTGATTTCCACAAGTCTGGTGATTTAAACGTAAACATGCAGTTTGGTAAAGTGGCAACAAAAGATTAGCGCAAGACTAGGAATTAGAGGTAGAGGCATTAAAAAAGAAAATGATGATATTTATTTTTGTAGACAGTTGGTAAACTCCAGCTAAGCATGTTGTGTGCTGCTACAAGCAATTCATTTTCATAATGATACAGGCAAGATTGAGACAGTTTAGAAAAAAACAAGAAAAATAATAGCAAGTCTTTATTAGATACCATGTATGAATAGATAGATGTGAATAATAAGGATAATAATGTTGATGAAAGTAGGCAGATGTGAGATATATTAGAAACATTTCTGTACCACAACAGAATCCATATAGTCCAAGTCAGTCCAAAAAATATGTATAAGAACAGAACATCACAGGGTGAAGGTACAAGGTGGAAAGTTCAAGATAGATACAGGGAAACTATGTATCATGCAAAGACTAATGAGTGACTGAAATAAACTTCTGAAGAGGTTTTTGGGTCAAGACTATGACATAATTAAGGAATGTAGGAACAGATACACAATTCTTATGATCAGTAGGGAAAATATAATGTTAGTTAAGTATGATGTACAGCTTATCCAGAAGGTACATGTAATACTGATGGGTTTGTCAGTATGGTCAGTAAACAACACAGAGGCACTGTGTCACTTAGACTGAATGGTAAAGAAGAAAGTTTACTAAAGAACATGCAAGTTCTTGTGCTCATTAAGATGCAGTTATCAAACCCATATTCTACTATAGGGAAATAAATAGATTAGGAGGGCCAGGAAAATCCATGTTTCTGTGTAATGCATTGAGTTCAGTCTGCATGGATGCTTTAACCTGCTGGACTGAACATACTATGTAGCTCTTTCTTAGAATCAAGTTGAATCCTATCTAACAGCCAACATTATAGTGGCCAGTATCCTCCCAGCTTTCAAAAGTATGATATGGGCCTCTGTCTGCTCCTTCTCTTCATGCAGATCTACTCCCAACTCTGATGGGAGGTAAGAATGTTTTTTTATAATTTCTATTAGTCCTTCAAAATGTTTTAAATAACTTAAGGGATATACAAAACAGTCACATTGCATTGGCAGCTTCCTTTTCTGTCAATTTCTTAAATAATCATTTTGACCACAGAGAGATGTGTATGTCACATAAATATTTCAAGTAAATCTAGTTAGTGCCATGTATACCTTGCCAGTACCCACCTTCAGGCCCTACTAACTTTCTGAGGAAGGGTGAGGACAGTCAGTCCTGAAGTAAATTTGTGGGAACCCATCCAGTTATCCAGATTCCACATGAAGGATGCTAGTTAATCACTCTCCTTAACCAAAGGTGTAAGCCTGTTCTAGAGGTGGGGAAGGCAGTGTGTAGTAAACCACTATCTTCACCTTGTTTGGTTTATCTGTTCCTGATGATCAGCACAGTCTTCTAATTAAATATAGATGAGCATCTTGCAATTCATGCAAAGTGACCAAAGACAAATAGTCTGGACTGGTGTGTTTTTCTTTCCCCATTCCACATACTTAATTTCTTCTGTTTTCTGCCTTAAACTTCTTTTTAATTGCATTTCTTAACTGATTAAGAAAACTGATCATTACAGACCCTTTTCAGGCATGGCCTAGGTAACAGTGGCAAGGACAAATTATATATTTACAGTAACCAAGCACGTAGCATGTTGTGGAAGGTGAGAAGGGTCTTAACCACTGTCACCATGTTATGCCACTGCAGTTCTATATATCAGACTTTACCATTACCTTACTCTGTCAACAGTTCTTCAGATTTGCACTATTTTATACCTTTTCTTTGCCACTTGACACACTTTTCTTTACTCGTTCTCTTTTTGGACTTCTACCTTATGAGTGCCAACATTTTAGATCTGGATGTACTTCTCTGTCTATTCAGAAAGCTGACACTGGAAAAGGTTTCCTATTTTTTCATTTTCATATATTCAATAATATGCTTATTGCAGTGCTTTTCTAAACTTTCTACCATTACATTGAGCCATTTCGATACTTACTACTGCAAGAGAATCCAAGGAGCATTTCATTTAATCTGAAGCTAGTCAGTCAATCAGTCAATACATAGGCAGAATGTCTACAGTTTGAAATTGTGAATGTACAATATTATTGCATGGAATCACACTTCTCAGTGTGACCAAAATGATGACTTACTATGAATTAGTATCACCCATTCAAATACAGATTCCTGACGACCGCTGGAGAAAGTAGATGAAGAGCAGGTTGTATGTGATAAAAAATCCACAAGTAAGCCGTTAACTAAAAGTTAACACTCTTTTATTCCACTCAGTAACGTTAAACACCAAACACAGTGTTTTTCGTCCCAGTCACTACCGGAACTTCATCAGACAATTACTTCCTGTCATAACAATACTTATATACAAAATAATGCACCAGCATCATTGATTGAATTGTCAATTAAAAAAGGAATCAGTATGGAACATGATTAAGTTCCGTTTTTCTAAAAAACTCCAAACATTCTGATGTTCCCGAATAACCAATAAAACTGACATGTACTGAAACCTAGTGTCAACATAACTCAACAATTATAAACATATGTATCAAAGTTAATTAGCTTCCTTTAAAACACTTTGATCCCAGTTAAGTTTTGTTGTTTAGGAAACAATTTCCATAGACAATAGTTCCCCATTTAAAACATTATAAATAAACACTCACTTGGTAAATCCCTATCTAAAAATTTATAAATAAAACCACGCTTAATATAGCATAAAAAATACACGCAAACAACCTGATCTCTCCATACTCCAGAGATCCTCAATTCTACTCTGATCCGACAGGTTGCTTAGGCTAGTTGATACAACACTACATAATGGTTGCGCGAGTTAAATAATCTCATTCCAATACTGAGATCCGGTTGTCGAAAACGTAAAATGTATATGTCCTCAATTGCTCTGTCCTGCATCTACAATGACAAGCACCCCCATCTGGGAACGGCAGTCCTGTGCGCATGACAGTCCACTACGTCCCATAACATGCAAGCAAACTCGCCAAGCTTGCAAGTCACATCACCGGTTTCAATGCAACCTAACTTAGTGGATCGCAAGAGCCCCGCAACCCTATATTGCACCAAATGGCGCTGGGTTACTGTGGCTCAAATTGCGAAAACCAACTATCACAAAGTGTGTCAATAAATGTTTTATTTTTTACCTAAGTAACACTCCACTGCTTAAAAGAATGTTTTTATGTAAATAACCGCCCATGCATTGCATATTTTAAACAATGCGCTCAAGTTTGTAGCATTAATTGCTTATTGTTTTTCACTGTCCTACGATTTCAAATCTTTTCTCATAAAGCGTCTGCCAGTGTACTGTAAGTTACAGAAAAAATGTATGAAATGACCTGCAAAAATCGTTACCTGCCATATATAGGTCCTATAAATATTGTCCAGGTGTACAACAATCAAATATGAAAATATCAAAACCTAAAAGTAGTCAGATCCCCCAAATTTCAACTAGTTGCTACCAGTGTGGACACATTACTGCCATACATACATAACCCTCCAAATAGGAGTCAATGGACTACAATAAGTCCACTGCATTAAAAAGTATATGTTTATATAACTATCCACCTGTGCATTGCGTGTTTTTTAACAATACGCTGAAGTTTGTAACAGTAAATTTCTTAATTATTTTTCACTGTCTTGCAGTTTTAAGTCTTTACTTATGTAGAGTCTAACAGTGTGTTGTAGGTTACAATAAACCCACCAGCGGGCATGCAAAAATCGTTGCCTACAGTATACAGGTCCTAAGTGTCTTGTCCGAATAAATGAACAATCAAACATAATGTTTGAACTTAGGGGTCATCAAGACCCCCGGTTTGCTACTATTTGCTGCCAATGTGGGCACACTGATGCAATGCATAAGTTACCCTCAAAATGAAACAAAATAATATAAAGTACACCAAAATACAGCTGGATACTCATACCCACACCTCCCCATAGTGTATGTTCTTATAACATAGTCGATTACTAATGTTTACCTTATTCAAAATGAAATTGAAACAAGCAATAGAAAAATACTGTTTGTATATACTATTTGATGTAAGTGTGTTAAAAGATAATACTTTAATTATTCTAATTTTTGATTTTTGACCTAATCTAAATCCCTTTTCGTTACATTTTGTACTGTCAAAATTCTATGCTTTTAAAGTTTGACATGTACACTATGGTTAGTGTTGTTAAACTATAGTCTATATTTTGCTTCATTTTGATTTTCACTTTTAGTTCTATCTTAATAAGTTCTTAATTTTTAAGATGCATGAAATAGAACAACTTTCATTTAGGCCTGGATGGGTGCATGCCATTAACCTAACTTGCCATTTCAATTCTCTTCTCTCTAAGTCTAATTTCAACATAATGTCATTCACCAACCCTTCCTCAGTAAAGTTTTTCCTAATTTGATCAATTACCATAAATTTGAATTTATGATCCGGATACTTTGTGCAGTGCCTAGCTAGGGCATTGTCATCCTTGTTTTTGGCAATTGCATAACAGTGCTCATAAATCCTATCACGGAGTCGTCTATTGGTTTTGCCCACATAGAATGAAAAACATTCTGTGCACTGGGCCAGGTAGACTACTCCTTTAGAATTACAGTTGCACAGTGTGTTAACTTGGAAGGTTTCATCTCTGATATTAAACCTTTCTGAAGTATTTATGTATGGACAGTATTTGCAACCCCCACATTTTGTTGTACCTCTTTTGAGTAGTTTAGTTTTACTTTTTGTTTCCAATAATTTTTTCAAGTTATAGCCCCTTCTGTATGTAATAATTGGACCGTGGGCAAGGATGTGTGTTAAATCTTTATCTAATGACAGTGACCGCCAGTACTTCCTAACTATATTGCCTATGTTTAATGCCTCAATACAGTATGTGAAAGTAAATGCAGTACTGAAATTTTCTTCAGTTTTGCCCTCCCTGTCACCAGATTCTTGTATTGTAACCATTGTAATTAATGAAGGAGTTTGGTCAGAGTTGCCGTTATACACTGAAGTAATGTTAGATTTAACTTGGCCGTTCAAGATAGGTGCATAAATGCCCCTATTTCTTTTTTCAATGACCTCCTCAAATATACCTTTTAGAAATGGGTCTGGATAGCCCCTATTTATGAACATCTCATGCAACAAATTACATTCTTCATTGAAGTCCTCATCGACTGTTACCATTCTAGCAGCCCTGACTAGTTGTCCTTTGACAACTGATTTCTTTTGATGGTGGGGGTGCATGCTGGTAAAGTGTAGGTAACTATTACAGTGAGTTTCTTTCCTGTGAATCTTGTATTTGTCCAGGTCTTTTGATAAACACACGTCAAGAAAGTTAATTGTACTACACTGAAAGTTTTTAGTAAACTTTAAAAAGTGTGTGGTTGAACTAAGGTAGTCCACTAGTTGGTTTGCATATTCTTCATCTCCCTTAATAATAATGAATATGTCATCCAAAAACCTTTTGTAACAAAGGATTTGGTTCATCCATACACTATTAAGTAGATGTTCTTTTTCCCAAAATGCTAAAACCAAGTTAGCGAAACTCGAACCCATAGGGGAACCCATGGCTACCCCTACCTTTTGTCTAAAAAGCAAACCCTCAAAAAAGATAAAGTTGTTTGCTAAAATAATCTCCAATAGTTGTTCAACCAACAGACATTCATTGTCTTGTGCCCCCTTGCTCCGGATGAAATCAATGACCCACTCAGTCCCAATGGCATGTGGGATGCAAGAATATAGCTCACAGATGTCAACTGTTAGAACATTTCCTGATGCATTAAATGGTGTATTCTGAATGCATTCTAAGAAGGACCAAGAGTCCTTTAATATCTGTGTTTCTGATTCTACATATTTTTTAAGAATACAGTCCACCATCTTTGCAGATGGGTATGTTATGGACTGCCTTGCATCTACCAAAGCCCTAAATGGTGGATTAAGTACATTTTTATGTAACTTTGGTATACCAAAGATCTTAGGAATTCTGGGTGCCAACATCGTGATGTAGGTGTATTGATTGATGTTTATGATACCATCTGTGTAAAGGTCACTAAAGAACATTTTTATTCTGTTGTATGCTTGGTTGAGTTCGTTTCTGCTTATCTCTTCATATGTATCGCTACCTAAAATTGAAACCATAATGTTTGAATAGTCACTATTATAAAACACTGCTATCCCCCCTCCTTTGTCAGGTTTCATAAGCCTCAATGGTAATTCTCTAATTGTGTTCAGTAAATAAGTTTCTTCATTTGACATGTTAATTTTTTGGTCATTGTTGTTGGGATGTCTGTTAAGTTCCCTAAATTCACTAATACACAAGTGTTCAAATAAATTTAAGGTGTCGTTGTGAGGTGGATTATAAGTGCTGGCTATCTTAAGTTCACTTGTATTGTAACTATTGTTACCAAACATGATGTTTAAATTTAATTTACGTGTGAACATTTTAAAATCTAAAATTAGTTCGGTAATATCACATTTTCTTGTTGGAACAAAAGTCATTCCCTTAGCAAACAATTCCACCAGTTTAGAATCAATATGACATTCAGTATAATTATAAATTTTGAAGTCATTTTTGGTGTTTGATATAACTTCAAACAATCTTAATCCTGGTGTTGATTGTTGCTCCTGGTGTTGTATCTCCGTTTCTGACCGTGGGGGGGATTGGTTGTCCAATTGTTCCCCCTCCCCCCCTGGTAGTTTTTTTGTCCACCTTGGTTATGCCTGGTAACATTCCCAAACTGAACATTGTGACTTGTTTCCGGTTCGTTGTTAACATCATCAAAAGTTTCCTCATCCACGTACACATGGTCAAGGGGCGTTGCATAGGTATTTGTAGTAGATCTAACTGTCCCATGCCTGTTTTTATTTTGTTGTTTTGGGTAACTGGGACCATTTGATTTTACTAAAGCATTGACTTTGTGAATGGGTGGGGGTTTTGGAAAAGCTTCCCCTTCTCTATACGCTTTAAGGTCCCTCTGTAATTTTTTCAATTTGTTGCCCTTAAGTTTGACCATTTGTTGAGAAATACTGTTAAGAGTTCTGTCAAATTCAAATTTGTATCTACTGAAGTCCATATCGTTTTTTATCTCATTTTCCAGGTTGGAAATCTCATTGTTCAGATCTTCTAAAGAAATGGCATAATGCTTCATCATGCACCTTAGAATTTCCAGGCCTTGGTTGTTGTACAGTTCAGTCAAGTCATTAAAGAAATCAGAACCAAATACAAGACCAGTGGGGTAAGAAAAAAGCCTTAACCCCTTAGGCACAATTTTTTCTTGAACACATCTGTTTAGATAGTTTAATTCTAACTGTAGTTTTTTTGCTTTAAACAGTTTGTTGTCAAAGATCTTAAGTTTTTCAGTTAGATTGCCCATGTTTAAAATATTATCAGACTGTTCTATACCTGTATTTTGTTCATCCATATTCAGTTCTGCATTCAACCATGACCTGATGTTAAAGTTGTTGTCCAAACTAATGGGCCTCCGTTCTATATGATCCACTGGCTGACGCTGTTCATTTTGAAACTTCCCCTGCCTTTGAGGAAGCTGTTGGTGATTACTGTTGGTATTGCTGGGTGAAGTAGAACCCCTCGAGTGTCCGCTGGAGTTGGAACTAGTAACATTATCAACCTTCTCCGATAAGCGGTCCATTAATTAAGTTCAATAATTGAGTCAGGTTACCCTGTGATTGATTTTGGTCCCCTTCATCTTCCATCGCAAAAACGGCAGTCAAGGAAAAACAACAGCAAGTAAATGCAAGCAAACCAAGAACAGACCACTGCGGACCGCTGGAGAAAGTAGATGAAGAGCAGGTTGTATGTGATAAAAAATCCACAAGTAAGCCGTTAACTAAAAGTTAACACTCTTTTATTCCACTCAGTAACGTTAAACACCAAACACAAACAGTGTTTTTCGTCCCAGTCACTACCGGAACTTCATCAGACAATTACTTCCTGTCATAACAATACTTATATACAAAATAATGCACCAGCATCATTGATTGAATTGTCAATTAAAAAAGGAATCAGTATGGAACATGATTAAGTTCCGTTTTTCTAAAAAACTCCAAACATTCTGATGTTCCCGAATAACCAATAAAACTGACATGTACTGAAACCTAGTGTCAACATAACTCAACAATTATAAACATATGTATCAAAGTTAATTAGCTTCCTTTAAAACACTTTGATCCCAGTTAAGTTTTGTTGTTTAGGAAACAATTTCCATAGACAATAGTTCCCCATTTAAAACATTATAAATAAACACTCACTTTGCGGGTAAATCCCTATCTAAAAATTTATAAATAAAACCACGCTTAATATAGCATAAAAAATACACGCAAACAACCTGATCTCTCCGTACTCCAGAGATCCTCAATTCTACTCTGATCCGACAGGTTGCTTAGGCTAGTTGATACAACACTACATAATGGTTGCGCGAGTTAAATAATCTCATTCCAATACTGGGGTCCGGATGTTAAAAAGGTAAAATGTATGTGTCCACAATTGCTTTGTCCTGCATCCACAATGACAAGCACTCCCGTCTGGGAACAGCAGTCCTGTGCACATGACAGTCCACTACGTCCCATAACATGCAAGCAACTCGCCAAGCTTGCAAATCACATCACCGGTTTCAATGCAACCTAACTTAGTGGATCGCAAGAGCCCCGCAATCCTGTATTGCACCAAGTGGCGCTGGGTTACTATGGCTCAAATTGCGAAAACCGACTATCACAAAATACGTCAATGAATGTTTTATTTTATACCTAAGTAACACTCTATTGCTTGAAAGGATGTTTTTATATGAGTAACCGCCCATGCATTGCGTATTTTTCATATTTTAAACAATGCGCTCAAGTTTGTAGCATTGATTACTTGTTGCTTTTCACTGTCCTGTAATTTCAAATCTTTTCTCATAAGGCGTCTGCCCGTGTACTGTAAGTTACAGAAAGAATATATAAAATGACCTCCAAAAATCATTGCCTGCCATATACAGGTCCTATAAATATTCTCCAGATATACGACAGTCACATATGAAAAGGTCAGAACCTACAGGTAGTCAGGTACCCCAAGTTTCTACTACTTGTTACCAGTATGGACATATTACTGCCATACATACATGACCTTCCAAATAGGAATCAATGGACCGCAATAAGTCACTATATTAAAAAGTATATATTTGTATAACTATCCACCTGTGCATTGCCTGTTTTTGACAATACGCTAAAATTTGTAACGGCAAGTTCTAAATTATTTTTCACTGTCTTACAATTTTAAGTCTGGACTTATGTAAAGTCTAACAGTGTGTTGTAGGTTACAGTAAACCCACCAGCAGGCATGCAAAAATCGTTGCCTACAGTATACAGGTCCTAAGTGTCTTGTCCGAATAAATGAACAATCAAACATAATGTTTGAACTTAGGGGTCATCAAGACCCCCAGTTTACTGCTATTTACTGCCAAAGTGGGCACACTAATGCAATGCATAAGTTACCCTCAAAATGAAACAAAATGATATAAAGTACACCAAAATACAGCTGGATACTCATACCCACACCTCCCCATAGTGTATGTTCTTATAACATAGTCGATTACTAATGTTTACCTTATTCAAAATGAAATTGAAACAAGCAATAGAAAAATACTGTTTGTATATACTATTTGGTGTAAGTGTGTTAAAAGATAATACTTTAATTATTCTAATTTTTGATTTTTGACCTAATCTAAATCCCTTTTCGTTACATTTTGTACTGTCAAAACAGCTCATCAGACATATGAGGCAGTTTTAAAACATTACAATTTTGCTCTTTACAAAGTTCAATGTTTAAAGGTCAAACGGTGAAAATATGCAAAACCAACCACAGCAATTATAGAAACATGCACTTTTGTGGTATTTTACGTGCCTACGTTCGATTGATGTCTACCCAAACATGAGGCATGACTGGCAGAAGAAAATGAAACACTGTCATACTCTTGTTGGTGCCGGTTTGATATTGGCTACAATGATGGTTTGAATATTCGGGTTAGTTACGGCAAAACAATTGACTTTTAACCTATAAATGTGGCCGGTATATACACTCAATATTTTCTGTTGCTTCTTTCAATTTCACTTACGGCGTGGTAAAAGACGGCATTCTGGATAGTTTTTGAATTAAAACGCTTTGGTAAAACATATGAAATATAACTATATAAACTTGAGATTATTGTTTAAAATATGCAATGCATGGTGTTGTTATTACATAAACATATTGGCCGCATGATAACAGTGAATCGTGGTGACGTTGTTGACCCCATTGAAACCAGTGGGGATGAGTGCTGTTAATAATTTAAGACAAGATTTGTAGGACCTTTATTTGTATTGTTGACTGCATGCCTGGTGGTTTTTGCACATCGAGTGTACACTGCGGCGAATGTGATAAGTTTGACTCGGCCGGCTGTTGTGCATTGAATAATTGCCCAAATTTGTGGACTCGCATGCCATTGGCCAACGCTGATGGCTTGAATGGGGCACGATGTTGGTGGATAGCAGGACTGAGTGCGTAACTTTTTATACATCGGGTGCCATTGCCGTTGTATCTGAATGAGATTGGCGAATGCGGGACGAGTTCTGCAGATAATGTGTCCACCTGGTGGCTATTTTGTCTGAGCAGAGACTTTTTTCGCGGATCCAAAAATATGGAGTTAAGATATTGTCGGACTGTTAAAGTTTCAGCTGTATTGGGTTTTTATTTATGTCAGGTTTCATATACAACCATTGGACAGGATATACACTGGCGGGCGCTTTATGATTTTTATTTGGGAAGCTTGGGAAAGTGTGTTCAACCATGTTTTTTAATCTGTTTTAAAACTTTGTTGTGAGGCAAGTACAATGTTATTAAATAATTATAATTGACAATTTTTTAAAGAAGCTAATTAAATGGATACATGTTTAATTTTAACGAAGACGACACACTGAGATAAAGTTACATTACGGTTTTTGGCTATAAGTAACTTGGATGTATTTGTATGATTAGAAAATTTCTTGCTAATCTGATCATCAGCTGGATGAGATTAATGAAAAACAAAAATCCATGCTTACAAGCTTATTTGTACATAGTTACTGTTATGACACGAAATGTTAATCTGATAATTTGTTTGAAACTTGTGTCGACTGTTTGTGTTTAACTGGTGCGTTTGTGAGAAGAAAACTTGTGAACTATTAGTGTTAGCGGCTTTTGATTTTTTTTATCACGCCACCTGCTCTTTCTTCACTTTCTCCAGCCGAGGCGTCGTGTGTGTTTCTTGAACTACTTTACTTCGTAGCTCAAATACAGATTCCCCAGGATTCAATAAAGTCCATGTAGGCTCTGTGTAGAGCATCATGGTATGTATCCATGTACACAGCCATGGTTCTTCTCAGCGGCAAACCATACATATACACAGCCATGGTTCTTCTCAGCAGCACGCCATACATATTTAATTATGGTGAGGACCTAAGGAAGATCACAGCAGCATGGATATTCAATCCACATAAGACTGATGGCACAGCCACACACCTTTCAGCCCATTAAACTTGGCCAAAAGGTGTATAACATATTTTATTTTATTAAATTGTATTTAAATGTTTTTATTATATTTATTTCCTTGTTTGCACAGTGCAGCGTGCTGTTTAGCTATGCTTAGCTTTGCACACATATACATCACACATCCGCTAGACATCTAAAGATAGAAACCGTATGCATTCGGTGTTAATAAATAATTTTTATTTATTTTATTTTATGTATTTTTTTCTTTTTGTGCTTGTTTGTACGATGTGATGCGTTGCTTAGCTAGGTGTAGCATGGCATACTTAAGCATTAGACATCCGCTAGACATCTAAAAATAGAAACTGGATGCTTTCAATTGTTGTAGGTCTGCTGTGCTTAGCAACGTGCAATGCAAACCTGCGCAGCAAAGATGCACTACGGTTGCAGGCACCTTTGCAGTATATTTGAAGATATTCCAACTCGCTTCACTATACCAGTGGCTAGATCGGTTGAGTCATGATCTATAGTGTAGTTGGGCCCAGATTTGAATCCTGGCTAGTAATGCGTTTTACATATAATGCAGTGAAACTGCGTCAGGTGAGTAAAATATCGGTTGACTTTAAATGACATAATTGTTACATTTAGAAACAGTTAGGAAAGCTACTCTTTGCTAAGCTTCACTTAAACATGGTGTGTGTGTGAGTTTGTGAGATGCTAAGTAATGAGGCACTTGTTTGAAAGTTACAGTATGATGTGGAAGGGTGGGAATGCAACCCACATAATGGCCAATAGGCGAGAATTTCATATCTTCCTTGGAGCCTGACCTTGACTGTGGGTATGGCTGCTGGACTTGGTGAGGCAGTGCATTTTAGGGCACAAAAATGGAGTGTGCAGGAGTCCTGGGTGTTTATTGGACTCCTAGTAGACCGATATGGACACCGGCTGCTGCAGGGTGATTATGAGGGCTCAGAGTGTAAGCCTGAGGCCTGGGATCTTTTTGCCAGGGACCTAACCAGTGTTACTAATATCCCCTGCACTGGTGAGGAGTGTCATCATCACTATGATGACCTGAAATGTATAAAGGGGGGAAACTTGGAAACCTGGATCCAAGAGGCTAGGGATGGGTACACCCCACAGATATGTAAGTATGTTTTCCAGTAATTTCTAAATATACAAGCTGAATCTGTGCAAAACTGGTATGTGTAATGGTTTGCTTCTCTTATCATAGCTACAGAAGAGAAGGCTCACAACATACAGTCCCATACAGGGGGGGTTGGCCAGGATGAGGCAAGCGTGTGGAAAGTAAGAAAATCATCATGGTAATAATTTAATGCACAACTTAATAATACAATAAAGTAAATACAGATTTTGTAGACTTAACAGTCAGGTATGAAATACCTGGAACATCCTACATCTTTATTAATGGGTCAGTGCATATCTGAAATGGTAAAGCAAGTTAAACCAAGTAAGCATGCAGTACTGTGTAGCACAGCTTCCAACCATTAGTTAATGTTGAGGTCTACCCATATTAAGAGTCACTGTCGTGATCTGTTCATTGTCTGAAATATGCTGTAGGTTGCACTCAATTAATGAACAGGGTATATGGGTAAGTTAACAGAAGTCCTAGACACCTATCCATGTGAGTAAATGCCAGATTTGAAACAGTAGAACTAATAATAGTACTAAACCATTGCAACTGGTCTCCTCTATTTACCCTCCCGCTAGACAAGGCAGTAGACTACTTTAACTTCACATTCCTGAAAATACTTGACTGACTTGACCCCCCAGAACAATTCAAACAAAGTGCAAACCTGCCCCCTGGCTCACCAAAATACCCGGATCCTACTAAAATAAAGGGATAAAGCATGGAACACCTGGCATGACAACAAAACTAATACTAACAGGCAACAGTTTCTTGAATTAAGAAACAGAGTAAAAAACAAATAAGATCAAACAAAAAAACAACTATTATTCCAATTTACAGAATAAACACAAAGCTAACTTTCAAAAATTTTGGGCTGCCATAAATAACGTAATCTAATCCAACCAGGTAAATCCACCACCTCAGTCCCAGATACTGACACATCTATAGGTGACACTGCAACACAGTTCAATGAATATTTTACCAAGTCCATTTTAAAACTATCATCTAATTATCCACCCACTATGCTCCCAAACTTACCAGATTTCCCATCTGATCAGAGCAACTTTTCCTTCCAACCAGTTCAGATCAGTACTATCCTGAAATACCTGTCCAAGTTAAGGCCTACTACCGTGGCTGCTGATAAACTTCCATCAGTATACCTCAGAATCACAGCCAAGGCTATATCATACCCTGTCTCTGTACTCATAAATATCTTTGAGCAAAAAGTCCAAACCCTCTGGAAAACTTCACACATAATACCCCGACACAAAGGAGGAAACTCGACTAAGTTATCGAGCTACCATCCAATAGCCATACTTTCCTCACTCTCAAAAATTCTTGAGAAATGGATATACTCTCAGTTAATAAAATACCTTCTCACTTACAATCTCCTAGCCAAAATGCAACGTGGTTTTTGTCCCAGCCACAGTACCACCACTGCCCTTATTAGTTTCACCAATCATGTTAACCAACAATGAAATTTAAGCAATCTGATATCAACTGTCTTTTTAGACTTCTCAAAAGCATTTGATACAGTCTCCCATAGTAAACTCTTGACTGTTCTCTCAGAACTTAAACTAAATAATTCTTCATGGCTATGGTTTATAGACTATCTTTCCAACTGACAGCAGGCCATAAAATGGCAGCAGAATCTGTCCTCTCTTCTCCCTGTCACCCTAGGGGTACCACAAGGATCTATACTTGGTCCCTTGCTCTTCACAATATTCACAATCAGCCTCCATAAAGCCACTCTTCATGCAAGATTAGTAAAATACACCGACGACTTGAGCCTTATCTGCTCTGCTCCCTCTCTCCAACATCTACAGAAAATAACCCAAGAATCCTTCTCAGCAGTTGAATCCTGGCTGGCAGACTCCCAATTAATACTCACCCCCCAAAAAAAACACAACTCATGCCCTTTCATCCCTCCAAAGCCTTAAACACCACCCCCGCCTTTTGAAATTATCGCCTCTGACAACATCAATACCACACCAGTTGCACAAACCAAACTGTTAGGTATTATCTTTGACCAAAACATGACATTTGATAAACATGTAGCACAAACCATAACTAAGGTATGCAGAAAACTAGGCACACTCTGCAAATGTAAGAACTAGAAAGAAAAATCAAACCAAACCAGCTTCTGGGTTAGGAGCCTCTTCAGATTCAGTGTAGTAATTTGTAGACAAACAGAATGAGGCTTTTAAAAGTCTGATGAAGCATTGTAAAACGTGAAAGCACTTACTTTGGTTACTGCAGTCAGTAAATTGTGTTCTAATTTTACTTTGTGCTGTGGCAAGCCTTATTCTGTTTGAAGATGTAAGAACTACCTGACCTCCAATAGTAAAACCACCATAGCAAGAACCCACATACTGTCCGCATCACTATATGCCTCTTCCATCTTAGTTAACCTAAATAAAACAGAACTAAATAAGTTATCCACTTGCTATGACAGGATAGCTAAATTCACTACTGACTCATCCTATAGATCCCACTATTGCATAGTTCTTCACAATCTCTCCTGGATTGAACTACCTAACCTACTTGCCCTTAACCAACTCACCCTAGCTCATCAGCTTCTCTACTACCCTGATAAAATCCCATTCCTTTATGGCTTAATCAACCATTACATCAACAGTCGTCTGCTAAGATCCACCAATAAGAGTCTAGTAGAGGTATCCAAAAGCAAATATAACTTGGGCGACTTCCTATATTCCTGCACCATTGCTAAAATGTGGAACTCCCTCCCACTTGAAGTAAGGACACAGACAACCACAGTTTCAAAAATCAGCTAAAATCCTACCTCACCAAGTGCTGGATATGTACATGTTCCAACCCAGGCTAACTCTTTTATTATCTACATAGCTTCTTTAATCCCTATGTATCTGTTACAAGTTCTTCCTAGATCTGGAAAACCCAAATAATACCTTGTAATAAAAGTTACTTCAATTCTTAAGGAATTATGTAAAAGTAAATTCAGCTTAGCTTGCTGTTGTGTCTTCCAATGTGGTGAAATCAGGGGTGTAGCTAGGATTTTCAAATTTGTACTGACAGCTCGCAAACTGCTACCCCCCTCCCCAGCCAAGCTACGGCCATTCTCATAATTCACGGTTCGCTCTTTTAGTGTCAATGAAGAGGCATTCACTGTAATGCCTCTTCAGTAATATAATATAAATTCACTCAAACTCGGTTCCTTGAATTGAAAAATAATCTGAAATGTCAGTTCTTTGAAAAATGCAGCATGGTAGTTGGGGTAGAGACTTTATGCTTTTGTTTTCTGTAACTAAGGTACAGGTTTTGAGCTTGAATAAATTACTAACCACCTGCTACCACTAACTAGGATGTTTCATTCACACACACACACACCCCTACCTACCTCTTAGTGCAAGAAATATGCACAACGCCTAAAATAAACAGGGACAGATATTAAATAATGTTCTCGTGAACTTAGGAAGTTGCTAGAATAACAGGATTTGTGCTAGTATGAGAAAGTTGCTAGAATAACAGGATTTGTGCTAGTATGAATTTTTCTAAAGGACATGAAGTCTGAAGCTCAAATATATGTCATTTAGCAACTTCAGCCTTCAATGATTTTCTAGAAAAATCACAAAATTTATGAGGAACAGACAAAAAATATGGGGCAAAAATCTGGACATTCTGCAAAATGTGGACAGTTGAGAGGTATGCTACCTACCACACACACACCTCTCAACCTCTTATAGCAATAAACTCATAAATAAAACTGAGGCAAAGGCCCAAAAATAAGGACATTTTTTTTAAATATTGCTCTTATAAACTTAGAAAGATAATAGAATAGTCGTAGGTCTTGCATCAATACGAATTTTCTGAAAGGTATGAAATCTGAAACTGAAATGTCTGCATTATTTTCTAACTTCAGTCTTTAACAATTTGCCACTAATTTGCCAGAAAACTGCAATTTTATGAAAAACGGACCAAAAATGTGATGCAAAAATATAAAATTGCCAGACAATACAGCTGGGAACCTGTCAAAGGAGAGACACCATTTTAATATGAGCACAGTTAACTTAGAGCAGCTGACAAAATTAGAGAATCTACATGCATTTCTCAAATAAAAGTAATGTATAACTCTGATCATTACAGTTATTTATAAAAGTAAAGTAAATCCTCCATGTTTTCTTCCAAAATTGCTATTTTGTGGAGGGATCATTAGGGGAAGAGCAACATTTTGAGCCAAAATCAGGGACAGTTGAGGTTTGGCTATGCCTAATTCTATAAAGCAATTTATTTGCATGTACCTCTCAACCTGTTAATGCAATAAATCTGGACAAGGCCAAATATATTGAGGGAACATATAAACAGTACTAAAAATTGCTCTTGTATAAACTGGGACAGTTGATAGAACAGGTCTTATTTTAACATGCATTTTTCTGAAGGTTATAAAGTCTGAAACTAGTGTGTCATTATTTAGTGACTTAATTCCTAAATCATTTGCCAGAAAACCACAAATTTTGAGGAACAAACCAAAAATAAGAAGCAAAAAAATCTATTCATTCTTTGAAAATCTGGGCAGTTGGGAGGTATAGTTCAGCTGGAGCTGTCTAAGTCTGCCGCCCTTCCCCCTCACAAAGCCATGGTCGAATGGAGCCTCCCCCTGCAGCCATTCCAATGATCCATTACTTTGCTATTTCACTCCATTTACCATAAACACTAATGTGCATACTGATTTACTTCTATGATGATTTGAACTTCATTTGAAAGTTTTATTTTGCATTTTACAGCACAAACACTAAGACATCTGCTAAACAAACTTGGCATTAAAACTTCTCTGCCCTTGAAACTCACATTCATTGAAACAACATTAAAACCCACATTCAAAGAAAATACATTTTACCCGTGGCAGATAAAAATTAATTCTGGGCTGCTTTTAAATCACAGGCCCCTTGCATATGAAACATACATGTGCTCTTTGATACACCTTCCTATTGCTTTGAACATTTTTCCAGTAAACAATGAAACAAAACTGCCCAATTCAGAACATTTCCATCATAAAAGTCTACTCAAACTTCTACAGTCCACCATTATCAGTAAATAATATGCACAATCTCTGAAGTAGTAAAAAAAGTCATCTAAATAATTCCACGTTAAATAAATCTAACTAATGAAGAGGTTGCTGCTAGCAATCACCTTTATATTTCATGGCTTCACCAAAAAATAAAGTGCCTGATGCCCCTGAGGAATAAATTGCCTAAATTACATTAAAAATAAGCTAGTAATATTGCAATAGGAAATGGATGGCAAACTGATAACAAGCTCATAGTTAGTGTCTTAACTTTCAGTACAGCAGCATTCACCCCTTATGGGAGTAGAATCAACAACCTTCTGCATTAAAAGCAAGTACACAACATGTTATGCTACTAGCAATGTGAGCCGACTTAGCATAATCAGCACTAAACTTCTCTTCTCCTGCAGCTCTCAGCTCCTTGTAAAATCTAGGCAATACTCAACTACATCTCAACTTCACAGCACAAGAAGTCTGGAAAAAGCCAAATTTATTGGGGTGGGTCAAAAGGGCAAAAAACAGGAACACATTAAACATTGCTTGTATAATCTTGGAAAGCTGCTATAATAAAATGCTGTGTTTCCATCATGCATTTTACTACCAAGGTCCCTGTGCAAAATAGTCAGAACAACATACCACTATGCCAAATCACCTGCTTTGTGAAAGAGAGGAAGACTGAAACTTAAATGGCTATCATTTAATGAATTCAGTTCTCACCATAGCTGTCAACCTCTTAGCACAAAACACCTGGACAAACCCAGTAATGAGGGAATACAGCCCTCAAACATATTCAGTGAATTCAGTTCTTGCCATAGCTGTCAACCTTAGCACAAAAAACCTGGACAAAGCCAATAACAGGGTATTACAGTCCCAAAAATAAGGACAAATTTCAAATAGTCATAAACTTAAAACAATTGCTATAAAAAAGTTTGTGTTACTATATATTTTTTGCTAGAATAAAAAGTTGTTTTACTATGTATTTTCTGAAGAATATGACGTCTGAAATTCAAATGCCTGTCAATTTTACTTCTGACGAAACAAAAATTTTCAGCAGAGGCCCAGGGAGAAATACTGTAGACACATGTCTTTGTAAAATGGCAGGACACCAGAGCAAATCCACACAAACACAGGGATAAGATGCAGACTCCACACAGAAGGCACCCCAGCCAAGAATCAAACCAGAAAACCTATAGCTGTGAGGCAACAATACTGCCACTGCAGTAAGTAAAGGTCCTAATTGAAAAATTGAATAAAAAACAAGGAAAATAAGCAATGTCTGAAATAGAAGTTTGACTCACAAGTATGGTATAACCACACTGCCCTAAAAATATGCTGCACATTGTGACATCACAACCAGATAAAGCTTCAACCTGCAGTTTAAAATGGTGGGCAGAGTTTTTATACACTTATCAGAGAAAGCACTTTGTACTTGTGAATCAGGCAGAGTACTTTGTACTTGCTGGATTTGCACTCTTTCTTCCTGACTGCTTTTTCACACTCAGAAGTATTCAGCAAGAGCAGGCTTGTTCTGCTTTGTCTGTCTGTCTGTCAGTATCACTGCTATTGGCACTGGATTTAGCATGCACATTTGCCACAGTATCTACAGTCATGCATTCCCTGAGGAAGATTCACTGAATATGTCCATCTCACTCCAGCAAAAGTTGAAACAGTGGCCAGTAATGACCCACACTGGAAAAGCCTCCACATATTTTCTTACTTCCATAAAGTAACCACATCAACAGCTATGTGGGAGGTACCTACCATGCCAACAGCTATGTGGGAGGTACCTACCATGCCAACAGCTATGTGGATGAAAACATAAAGGATATTTTGAAAATATTGGTTTATCAATGCATGATGCCCACAAGCAAGCTTAAAGAAGCCTACCAGTAGTTACTGTTGAATGAGGTGATATATTACATCCAACTAGACCATCCATGATATTTTAAATGCTCACCTCTAAAACCCTTTGCTTGAAAAGAAGCTGGTTAGTAGAGTTAAACTAGATAGGCATTCCTAATAACAAATTTCAAAGCAAAGTTGTTATCTTGGCATTAGAAACCTACATCACCTTCTTTAAACAGAAATTAAAACAGAAATACACTGTGTAAGTTATGAAATTAAAACCACACATAGATGATCACCAAGTTGGGCATGGTAAGGAGTCATAAGAGAACTAGTACCAGTAACTACTTTTGGTTGCACACACACCCTTGCATGCATACACACACACACACACACACACACACACACACATGCGCGTGCGTGCATGCGCAAATACATTTCCAATAACAAAGCCCTTCATATGGCAGCATGTACTGTCTTCATCTCTCTCTCTCTAGCTCTTTCCCATCTATATGGCAAACATCCCCAACACATAAAGCCCTTCAGCTACAGCAAGTACCTGGCAAGACTAATCTTCAGATTGATAAAACCCTTTCAAGACCATGTTGTCTCCTAATAAGAGCAGCTGAATGGAACTGGTAATTGGGAGGGGTTTTTTTTTATTTTTTATGGCAAGGCCTTTCCCCCAGATAGCACTGGGCCCAAGGTAACTGCCTAGGTCAGCTATTGCTCCACTACATATTTCATACCTCACTTGACAAAACCTGAAGAAATACACAGGCTAAGATTCTGAAAACCTATCATCATCAGTATTATTTAGCCAATGGTGTAGTTCCCAATAGTGTAACAGCAGTGATCTGCAATTAGTAACACCTTATTATCAGCTCAAGATGTTCTTGAATTGAGCAGTGAGCAGTTAGATCTAACCATGCTATTCTCCCCCTACCCAGTATATTTGATGTAAATAGTGTGAAATATTTATTGTGGGGATAAAATGTATACACGCATGCACACACACACACACACACACACACACACACACACACACACACACACACACACACACACACACACACATGGGAATCCTACTTCATATTACTCACCAACCCTCCATGAAGTGAGACCAGCTCCAACATAACGAATCCGTAAAGTGAGACCAGTCCGGGAATCCTACTTCATATTACCCTCCATGACATGAGGCCAGCTCCTAAATAACAAATCCTCCCGCTCAAAGTGAGACCAGCTGCAAGAGCTTCCATTCCGACTGGCTGCCTAAAGCACGCTGACGTCATCGTGCAGTAAAAGCGTGAAAAAAAATTAAAAACGCTACCCCCCCTTCTACATAAGTTGTACTGAAATCAGTACAGTGCATATGCCTCCCGACGTCCCTGGGTGAAATTATGTTAAAAATACCGCAGACTACTACATTGTTAAGTTTTAGCAAAATTGTGTATTTTCTTCTTATCTCTCCACTGTATGATTAATACTCCTATGGGAACCTTCATCAAATTGTTAGCATCTTTTAAAACGGTTATCTGCTTTCTTTCAACTAACTTGTTGTCTGTTTAAACATTTCTTGATTATGTAATTGTAATGGAATTATCTCCCCGAGCCTCCGCTGAAAATGGGCAACCCTGCCCAGTCGGACTTACCCGGTGTAATGTAAAATGTAAAATAAATAAACATTAATCAATACATTTTAAAAGGAGATGGTGCATTGATAAGTAATGTTTTCAAATAAAGTCTTCAGTATTCCTGTAGTCACTGCTTGTGGGTTCTAATCCGACACCAGACAAATGATAAATGTGAAGTATTAAATAATGTGCCAGCCTATGTCATAAATAACTGCAGTGCAGTACCCAGATTAACAGAAAAGCTTGTGTTCTGCTCATTTTGTGTGATATATGCTGTAGGTTGCAGTTAATAAATGAATAGGGTAAATGTGTAAGCTAATGCATCTCCCACAGAGCTATGCATGTGTGTAAATCAAGATATAAAGCAACATACATCAATAAAGTGTAAAAGGAGATGTTGCTCTGATAATGTAAGGTTTTCAAATAAAATGTACAGTAGTCTTGTAGTTACTGCTTGTGTGTTCTAATCTGATACCAGTCAACTGCTCAATGTGAAATAATAAATGTCAACAGATGTCAGAAATAAATGCCATGCAATGCCCAGATTGAGGGTCAAGCATGTTTTCTGCTCCTTTTGTCTAAAATATGCTGTAGATTGCACTCAGTAAATGACCAGGGTATATGGGTAAGTTGACAGAAGTCCTAGGCAGCTATCGATGTGTGTAAATGTCAGATTTTAAGTGACATTAACCAATAAAGTTTTAAAGGAGATGGTGCTTTGATAATTCATAATTTTCAAATAAAGTGCTCTTTATTCCTGTAGTCACTGGTTGTGGGTTCTAATCTGACACCAGACATAGCTATGTATGTGTGTAAATGCACAATTTCACACAACATTACTCAATAAAAGTTTTAAAGGAGATGATGGTCTGAAAATGTCTTGTTTAAAATAAAATGTTCAGTCTTCCTGTAGTCACTACTTGCAAGTTCTAATCCCATGGCAGCCTACTGAGAAATGTCCCACTGTCTAGTGCCATTAATGTACACGGACATACCTCTCAACTGTCATGATTCTTGCAGAATGTAATGACTACTGCCCCATATGTCTAGTCCTTTGATTTACAGATATATAACATTATTTGGAATGCGATTTAATGGCAAATCTGTTATCAGAACACCTTGCTACTAATTTATTTATTTAACATTTGTTTACTGGGAAAATCTGACTTGGAACAAAGCCAATTTCCAGCAGAGCCCTGGGGAGAAATGGTTTAAATGCATGACTTTGTAACATGGGAGGAAACCAGAGCACCCAGAGGGAACCCACATTAATGCAGTGAGGACATACAGACTTCACACAGAAGGCACCCCAGCTGAGAATCAAACTGGAGAGCCTCTTGCTGTGAGGTGACAATGTAACCACTGCACCATCCCTAATGTTTGAGCACAATATGTAATAATGTTTCCTGCTGATGTGCATTTGTACCACCATTTTGTATGATTTGGCCCATAATTTCCCATCCTAACAGGTTGAGAGTTATGTCCATGTAAAATCATTTATACAATGCAAGCAGTCAGTGTTCTCTGAAGTGAAATCTAATATATCTAGAAGTATGTAATAGCAGTCTTTGTAGTTATATTATCTGTGAAGTTACTAATATTCTTTTTTTCTCTCTCATCCCACCCCTTCTCTTCTTTGATTTATTAATTATATTTATTATTATAATTTGATATTATCATATTATTTGTAATTACCTCTTATGTTGGCCTTATGTATAATTTAATATTGCTTTGCTGTTAAAAAATGTTCATTTACATTATTTATTGTGGTGTTCCTCATTATATTCTTTTCAATTTCTTTCCATTACTCATTATTGTTTACTCATTATTGTTTTTTGTTATGTTATTAATTATATTTGTTTGGTTATGTTTATTTTTCTTTATGTTCATGTTTAATTTACCACAGAGTGACAAAGTAGGCCATTTCCCAGTGATCCACCTACCTTGGATGCCCTGGCAATGGCACCAGGGCCCAGCATGTCAGAGCCACAGGCTGGTGGCGCCCCTTCTGCTGTCCTTGCATTACCTACTCCACCAGGTAGTTCTGCCTCACAGGCTGCAGGCGGTCCCCTTCTGGGAGTGGAGGTTAACGGGGTGCTTTTTTTACCCATGATGAACTGCCAGTCATGGTGTATGGGCTGCTCCACCAAACTATTGGTTCATGCCTATGCTGGATGGAAAGCGTGCTGTCCATCCTGGTGGGGCAGTCTGACCTCAGACACCGATCACTACCTCCACAGCAGCAGTGAAGGTTCAGTGCTGACAGTCCCATGGGTGAAGACTTGAGTCACACTGCTATCTTGTCTGATGTCCATGGGACTGGAATTATACAAAACACCCTTCACAACCAAGGTGTTCATCACCCTCTTGTGTCTTAGACCAAACTTGTCCATTGTCCTGTCTGTCTTGTCTGTCTTCAAAAGCTTCCTCACCTTCCCAATATATCTCCCCCACACATACCTATGTACCTTCCCTGACATTCCACTCTCACCTTAAAAAAAAAAAAAAATGGGCGCCTGTCCAAAAAGATATATTGTCCCATACATAACTCTCCATTTTGCACACATGTCCACTGGACACACTTAATTTCATCCAATCGGCTTGACAACACACTTACTTTGTCGCCACCCCTCTCTCTGGGGGTGACAGTCCAAATTCAGCTAAAAATAAATGTTAAAGTGCACAGTTGTTGCTGTAGAAGAAATGGATAGCTATGGTTCTTTCCTACACCTTCCTGCACATACCAACCTGCCTTTCACTATATATTCCCCCTTGCTTGCACTCCATTTCACCACTGTCCTATCTCCCCATTTTTCTTTTCTTTAAAGAATTTTTGCATGATGCTATAAATTGTGCAGCATTGCTAAGCTATACTAAATGGCGATATATTGATATATGTATCTGAAAAAATGCTAATCATATTCAAAAATTACATGTGCCCTATTTTGAATCCAAAACCATTGCACCTGCAGAACAATGCATCAACCCATCAAGCCAGCCAGACAATTGATAAACAGGTGTTTTAAGCAAAATATGATACTTGTAATTTTCCCATCAAGTGTGTTTAAGCTTATAAGATTAATGGAAAAGTAGGAGTGTAAATGGGACTCTGGTAGAGAAACAGATCACTATAAAGCCATACACATAAGAATAGATGTAGGTGAGTTATCTAACAGCAGGCAACTGTGCAATTATAGCTACAACATGTAAAAATACACCTGCTACAACAGTGACTCAGTATGTCAATCTGTTAAATGCTCTAGAAACATTAACTTTTGGTGCACAAGGTCCTGGGTTCAAATACAGGTGTGTCTAATTTAATATACATGTATGTGTACATAACCAGTATAAATTCAGATATGTATAACTGTCTCATCATCTGTTTATACACACAAAGCAGTACAGTAGTTTGTATGTCTGATTCAAAATAATGGCAGTCAAAGGCCTACAGATAGGATCACATTTAAACTATTCCTAGTACAACACTAGAAAATGCATAGAGTGTCAGGTTATGCATTAGTATGAATTCCCAGAGGATTTTGAAATATGAACTTCAAATGAGGCTCAGACATATCAGACTGCAGCCCACAATGTATTGCTAGTGACATTACAGACAACCATAGCAGCATAAGTTTTATATATATATATATATATATATATATATATATATATATATATATATATATATATATATATATATATATATATATATATATATATATATATATATATATATATGTATACAGAGAGAGAGAGAGAGAGGTCATGCTAGAAGCACTGGTCATCAGCACACACATTTCAGATGACTTCACCAGCACACACATTTCAGATGACTACCATGTCATAACACATGACTTGGCAGTTATGTGACTAGTTGAGATAATGGTTAATGTACCCCCTAACTTGTTCTAGGATGCAACAAGCATGTTTCACTTTACTCTGTTAATGATACCTTTGGCTAGCATACTCACCTTAAACACATACCTTACTTTCCAGTAGGATGGGTTCCCTCAGTCAGACTCTGACTGTACACCAAGGCTGCCACTTGTCACGCAGTTACCCTTAAGTGTTATTGCCCTGCACATTCTGCAGCTTCTCTAACTATGCCTATTGTCTGCAGCAGCATCAGCTTCAGCCTGTAGCACAAATATCTATATGTAACAAGTAACTGCTACAAACATTCACTCTGAGTTGACATAACCCTACCCCAGTAATTTCCAACCAAAAGTGTGAGAAAGGGGATGGACTCTACATTGACACCTTATATATTGCTGAGTAGTTGCATGGGATTGGCTGATTATACTGCAGATCAGCTGTGTATGCTGCATGTAGCATTCCTGAACCACAGACTGGTTCTGAGGCAATCATTTGCTAATGAGAACCATCTTAAAAAGGCAAACATCTAGCTAGGGGAGCCATTTTGTATGAGAGTTACTTTGTATGGTTAACTTGTTCACACAGTACTCATATAGTTGTATCTTTCAACAGAGGAGTTTTGTACTCCATCAGGTATGTAACCATTTTGTTTTCAACATGATGAATATGTTTGAATATACTTAGGGGGAATGTGGATTGCATCAGTAAGCCTTCCTTAGAAATGTACTGATGACATGCCAGTGACCTCCAGCTGTGTTACACCTACAAAAGATATAGAGTACATTAAGGGTATAATGCTCTATATTAACTAGGTACACAGGACTCCTGGATAATTCCTTTGTTAGCAGTTGTAGTAGTACCCTGCGATTTGCTTGGCACTGTTGTTTATACATATGTTATTGATGGATGTTTCCCTGCTATGGGGCACACTACAATAGACTCCTGTGTTTGTTGTGTGATCATACATCTGTCAAGTCACAAACAGCAGTGGGTCACTATTGCCACTATCCTAGCTGCTTCTTCAACCTTTGTATGTTTGTCACAGTGTTGATTATGAGATGTGTAATCAAGTGGGGAATACTAATTAACTTCCTTTATTGTTGTATCTCTGCATATTGTACTCCCTAGTATGTGATCCTGACGTGTTCTCATTTATTTGTATTTCAGGAGATATCATGCATACCAGACACCATCCACCTTTCAATGAGGCAGAAAACTTGAGGCCTTGAGACAACATCAGCAAGTTCTGCTGTCCAGAGGGAGGGCAAATAGGTAAGAGTGTACAACCTTGTGGGGTGAACCAGTGCACATTAATGTTGTGGGTCACCAGAATCGCACATATGAGCAGATGTGACACCATGCCACTGCCATGATCAAGTTGACACACAGACATGCAGTGAACATGTCCAGAAATCGTCAGGTCACTGGTGTTGGGCCTGCAGCACAACAACTTCTGTCAGCCACTGAAGAATTCCTGGCAAAGCTTGCAACACAGGACAGCTCCCAGACATCCATCACCCATATGTCATGGATACAGGTGAAGCCGTTTCGACTCTAGAGGAGCATCCAGGTATGCTTAGTGGGATCAGCATTGGAATACTGTAGCATTCAGTGTGTCAGGGTGCACATAGTTTTATGTGGGTGTCAGGTGTTTTGGGGGAAGATGAGCTGCTGTTTTAAGCTCATGCACAGTTTGTGACCCACATACCTGTTAACATAGCAGCTAATGTAAACGTGAGATATTTTGAAGTATTAGCCCTGTTATACTGTAACATATGATGCTGATTACATTACCACTCCCTTACATTTTTCCAGGACTGTCAGGAATAGGAAGAGACTGTGCTCCTGCTGCTGGTAACACAAAACTGTTTGGTCAGAGATGTAGATTTAGTTCACTGTATTTGCTCACGTGTCATCACAGGCCTGCTGGCTGGATTGATGTACTGTCTGCATGACTGCTAACTGTATAGATATTTTTGACTGTACACAGTTTAGACTCATACATATGCCTTGTAGGTGTGAACACAGTGATTGATTTGACAGTATTGTCAGGACATTACAGATTACCATAATTGTCAACTCTGCAGAGTTTTGCAGAATGTCAACAGTATACATCATTTATATTTTGCCCATTAGATTCCTGTTTAAAGAAGTTTTATTTCCAAATGATTACAGATGTGGGTTAGAAAATAATGTCCTCATGTCCTACTATATGAAGCTGTGGGTTATACAAGTGTGTAATAGTGACAGCAGTGTATACAGTTTGACATATATTGCAACATAGTACTGCAGAGCATATTAGTGCAGGTATTGATGTCAATGTCTCTTTAGACTCTGATGATGATGGTGGCCAAAGTGAGGCACAGCTGGGGGTTGCAGGGGATGTATCTGACACAGAGGTTGACATCCCTCATCTGCCATCATTATTACCATGCATAGCCAGTGTACCTACAAATACCCAGTCTCCTGTGCCCACAGATATTGGACAGTCGGAGGGTGGGGATGTTGAACAGTGAAGTGTGGCTACTGTGGCTGCAGTGGCAGTCAACACTGGCTGTTGCCAAACAGTTGGCAAGGTCCCACAGAGGAGGATTTATAGGGCTGCTCATGGCAGGCCTATTGTCCCTCCACCACCTGTTACTGGTGTCTCATCTCATGTCACTCGGCATATGTTTAGGGCCATCATGGAGGCACAAACATGTTCAGAAAGTAACTCCAGATGAATACTCAGGGTTATGGATACAGCACAGTCTGACATCAGTTACTGTCTCCACCAGATTGCTGATACCCTGGATCGGTTCATTGATGCCATGGAAAGATGATGGTATGAGATAGATTTCACACTATCTGTCTTGGAATGCATGTTGTCTGTGATGGAACGTCTGGTTGGAGTTGAGCATTGGCCTTGTGGATATAGGTCAGCAACTACATTTGATGAGAGTCAAAGTGGCTGTGCACAATCACGGTCCCATAATGGTAGTACATCCAGCTCTCCAGAGGGGAGTATGTTGTCCTCACTAAGACATGGCAGGCCGTGGGCTCATGGTCTTGGTTGGTCCCATGGAGGACACATTTCCACCAGACATCAGTCACACTCAGGTAATAGCACAGCATCTGACCTTGGGTGTGGAGATACCAGTGCAACTCCTGGCAGAGCCATTTCACATGTTTGGGGACAGAGATGATGAACTGTCAGCTCTACCATGCATGGCTCACAGCTTTCCAACATACAGTATGTAGAGCTAACACTGATCTTGGTTGTGTACATGCTAACACTCACACACCAGTGTCACATTCAGGTCACCTACAGACATGCATGCCACATTTCCATGGTCCATTCTGCCTGCATCCCTTCTGGACTCGCACAAGCTTGCCAACCTATTGGGTCAGCATAGGCCTCCTGCACCCCACACAACGCCCTATGCAAGTGATGATACCTGTGCCACAACCCTCTCATCTCTCTCATGGATGCAGGGAAATAAAGCTATGTGTCTGATGCACTGGATGACTATCTACATTAATATGAATTTGTTTGATCCAATGTCAATTTTGACATGCTACCTGTACTGTTAATTTTCAGAATTTGTACATTGCCATTTATAATGACTATACCATAACAGTGTGTGTAAGTTATGGTGGATGCTGTTGTAATGGCTGTGTAGTCACACAATGACAGGTGCCACATGGAAATGTTTATGTTTCACTTTCAGGATTGCATAGGAGACACCTGTAGGTGCATATCTACAATCAACCCATCAATGTCAGAGCACAGAATTGAATGTCAGCACAGAAGACAAATGTCACAAAGGTAACACAGTATGGGTTCTGGGGTCCATAGTTCATATGTGTTTAATAGGATAATGAATACAATATCTCTTTAAGCCTAGCCATGCATCTCTAAACACTGTCAAGGTCTGATACCATTGATAAGTGTAAGCAGGGTTTTAGGATTTGAAACATCTACAAGTCGGGGTGTGGGGGTTGAACCATCCACAGTGTTGCTGTGCCTATTATAGCTACTGGTCCACTGGTCCAGAAGCAGGTATGATTGTCCTGTTCCCCATCCAATTATGTAATTTGCACTTGATTTGTGTTAGGGTGGAACTGTGCTTCACATGGATTTGGAGCCATTTCCATATAGGGTGTAGTCTCTGGGTTACATACCTGTCTCTCCAGCATGTCTTATATACATACCACAGTCAAGGTGTAGGTCTGTAGAACAGGTAATTCTGATGCTACTTTTTTGTGGATATGCAAGAGCTGCACAGTGGGGTCTGACATCACCCTGTATGGCAGGCATACACCTCCCCTCCAAAGCATGGAAGAGACAGACTGCACAGATAGGGCCTTTACTTGGCCTCCATAGGACATGTTACATACACCATGCTGTGCTTTACTGTGGAACCTCTGTGGATGTTACATTTGTCTGATATGCCTGGTTACTTACATACCAAAAGTGGCATTGCATCAATGATAGGTCTGCTGAATGCTGATTACAGTGGAACAACAGCTTCCTTAGATTTACATGCCATACCTTTGTTTATAGGTTGTGCAACATAAAATGATGTCCACAATATTACAGACACATGACAGGCAAAGGGTAGATCACTATCTGTGTTCATAAGTGACTGACTACTTGGTCAACTGTTCAAGGTGAGCTGGCAATACAATAATTACCAGGGATGGATGACTTCCCAAAGGATAGTATTGTTCATTTCTTGGTATTAAGTGTTAGGCCATGGCTCTGATGACAACTGCATGTCTGTGTCATCCCCTTCTAGAGAACATATGTGCCAATGTGGGATTCAGTGACAGCTCCTCATTTGCATGAAGTCAGCAATGACTAGAATCTTGGATTGTTTGTCTACTTGGCTTATGGGCTTATAGGTTGTTCCTCCATGACATGTTGCTTTATGTGTTGATATGTGTGTTGTTTTCACATAGTGCATATGGGCTGCTAAGGATATTTGTTATCTGGACTTTCTCTAAGAGGTGTTTGTGATTTATGTAGGTTACATGTCAGTGCCTCAGCTCATATCTGCTTTGGATTTTGTGTGATAGGTGCTGCGTGTGTACCACTGACTACCTTATTGACATTAGGACTTTTATGTGAGAGCGTTGCCTCCAGTGACATTGTGTATATACATATCTCATACCACATCAGTTTGCTTGATAATGAAGTGGTTGTCGGGAAACATGGGATGATTTCTACATTGCCTCAGGATGCCCATATCCATCAGGGTGGTAAAGGTCACAGTTGGAATACTTATATCCATGGCAAGAGATCCTTTATTATTGATTACACAGTTGTATTGAGAATATCACTCAATGTCACAAGTATCTGTTCTACAACTATGGGGACAATGCTTAACATTGCATTCTGGCTGTCCTGTGTGTTGCTCGGTATCCGTTAATGCCATCATGATTTCCAAGACAAATGTCACGCAAGGTGTCTGGTTCTGTACAGAACACTGCCAAATACAAGAACACTGCCAAACTCTGGAGGGGAAGGTAATATGTACACCCTGTAAAGTTAAGGATTGGCATATTTAGGCAGTTATTCTGAAGTTACACACTAATCAAGCAATGCATACTGGAAAAGAACAATTACATTATGAAGAATGCTGAAAAGAGGAGAGTCACCTGAATTGTTGCTGCCTGGCTACTACTACTGCTGGTCTCAACATGGCCTCACTGTGGTAAGATACAAAGCTCCTTTTCTTTGTCTCTCACCAGAAGCAAAACATTAGCACCAAGCTCAAGATAAGAAATTGGCTGCAGCCTGTTTGTTGATCCACACATTTGTCACATACGATGCAAGGCTCTGTAGGCTTCTTGTAGCCTTTTCCAGGTAGCTGCCTTAATTAGCAACCAGACCAATCATTTGCCTTTTGCATGTATTATGCCTTGGGTTCCGAGGCTCATAGCATTTGACTAGGGTACTGACCTGATGGTGATTAGGAGCACAGCTGCTGCATCACAATATAAGACTAAGTCCCAGGTGACATAGATGTCCAAGGTTGCTCTATCAAGTTCTACAGCGGCAGTGATCCATGTTAGGTGACAGTTTCACAGAAAACCATGCAGTCTGGCCTTCAACAGCCTAATAATGATAATCTGAGTGACATGGATGTGAGGCCTACTGCAGATGGGTGGCCAACTTTGGCAAATCTCTCAGTCCCTCACACATGTCCTAGGTTTGTCATACTGTACATTTATGTTCCTGGAACACTAAACTGTGCTCCCACATCATTTCACACAACAGATATTTGCTGTTTGATGTTTGACAGACATTGTTGACTTGCAAGGCTAAAGTAATGACAGTAAAGTTGAATATGTTTTCTGTGCATGCACAGACATGCAAATCTTCATTGCAAAGAGTGCCTATAGAGCGTGTGCTTGAGGCTGTGAACACCAAGGGTATACCAACATAACCCTTACTTTGCTGGAGCTGTACATTGTCACATTTGTAAGTATGCTATTGCAACCATGCCTAATAACAGGATTATGGTTCATGCATGTGCCACAAGTCTAGCAAAGTAGTGTACTTAATCTACCATGTTATCTCACACTGTCAGGTACTGTTTTACCTTAGAATGACACCATAAAGGTAATAACATGTTACATGCAAGCATCTGTCAGGTCACTGCCTAACAATGACCTGTTGTGACATATACATCTGCAATAGTGAGACCTCAAATCATTGCTCCTCTACTACTACTCACAATGTAACACACTATGTGAGCAAAAACTCTACTACACCATCACCTCTGAATCACATCTGTCTCTCACACACCTGTCACTACATATGACACCATGTGAAGGTGCCAACCTTACACCACCTCTTATCCCTCCCCACCCCACTCCCACCTACATACCATATCCATAATACCCACTCCATACCCAAAAAGGCACTAAAGCACCACACAAACCAACACACACACAATATACATAATCAGACCTCTGAGGACACATAATAGCTAACACCACTGCACCACTGTCATCAAACCCAAACCCTTACTGCAAAACACAACAATCAAACATATATTAGAACACATCAAACATGACATTAATGTCCGTCTCACCAGTCTAGATAAAGGATAAAAAAGTCATCATGGTCTGTGAGTAAATGAGGGTGCCAGGATACAGCATGTCTACGCAGTCAAAATGTCAAACAACAGGTACTGTTATGACTACATCATAGCTCCTGTTGTTGTGTAGGACTTGAGATGTACCTCTCTGAACTGTGTGATGACAGACATGACTGAGCTTTTGCACTATGTGTCTCGGGCAGGTATGCTCTTAACCATCAGCTTCATTCCTCTTTTTTACACCTTCACCCATGATACATCACAAGATACAAACGAAGAATGACTGATTTAATGCATCTGGTTTAGTGGTAGTGTGTTCAGTATAATGGGATTCATTATCTGTCAGCTCAACAGATCTCGATGCTCTCACAGATGGCCACAGATTGAGCACCTATATGTCACCCTGGGGCCAAGGCTATTGCTGTTACTGGCCAAGGCCCCCATAATGTCCTTTGTCAGGTTGTCAAAAGGACAAAAAAAAAGTGTAAAAACCCATGTACAAACACAAACAGCTCAAATATGCTAAATACAAGGAGTGTAAACTGGAAACTGCACAGACTGGAAGCTGTCCTCATCATGTGACACACGGACCTTTGTGCAGTCACAGACACCTGGTTCAAGACTGTGGAAAGCACCACAGCCATACCAGGCTACACCTCCTTCCACACATGCAGACCTCAAACTGAAGGCATGCAAACTAATGGTGGCAGTGTATAAGTATTCATTAAGGGTACATACACACCCATATTGTTTACACAGTATGATTCCATGGATATACTTCACATGGTATCGACTATTTGTGGGACAATTATTCAAGTCATTGCCAGCTACAGGAGGCCCTCAATGAATCAGCACACCCACTCTGCTTTTTTGGATCTACATGAGTCTATCAAGATACATCTAGACACAATGGTTTGGGGTGACTTTTACTACCCACCTACTAGGTAGATTAGTCATGTTGAAACTTACTTTCCCAAAGGTTACTCAGCTTCTTTATCTCCAATTCCCTGGACCAGCTGGTTAACACCCCCCCCCCACAAGGAGAACTAACATACTGGATTGGTTTCTTACCAATATGGGTAACCACTGTAGCACCCCCAATGTGAGGTGCTTCCTGGTGAGATCTGACCACAAATTGGTCTTATTCAAAGTAGGTATCACAGCAGACACCCCCTTACAGCTAATACATTAAAGACATTTATCAATCCAGATTATAACCTCTTCTGGGATGGTATAAATAGCTTCACTGCACCTCCTCCCTCAGATGTAACTAACAGCTACGCTGAGCTCTATACTAATGCTTTATAAAAACACCAGTATGACTGTATTGACTCAGTTATACCTGACATGAGCACAGCAAGCTGCTCATGGCTAAGCAGACCTGCCTGGTGGACAACTGCCAGTAACAGACTTTAAAATAATAGTAAGACATTGCTGTCTAATGGGAGTAGGGAGGGAGCCCTCCTAAACTGGAAACACTCCCTCTACAGCTTAAACTAGAAAATAAGTGTTGTTGTGAAGTTCTCTAAATCAAGGTATGGGTCCAAATTAAACTTGTCCATGAAGGGCAACCACAGGGCAGTCTCTAGTTACATCTGTAACCCAAAAGTAAATGCCCACATTTGTGCTGAACATGTAGTCAATGACCCCTCATATACAAAACCTGTTAACAAAGCTAACCTGTTGGCCAACAGGTTCTGTGGAGCCATCATGCCCCTGTCCCCACCACAAGTACCCCAAGACTTCCATACCAACTGTCCCCTACCTTGTATCTCTAAAAAGTAGGTCAAAATGGCCTTTCTATGGACAAAAACACAGCATCTATGGGACCTGATAACATCTCAGGCTGGGCCCTACATGAGCTCCAACATGGACAACTAACACCATTGAGAACTCTTTGCAGTGATAGTTCACAGTTGGCCCTACACAGTTTGGATTTGTCAAAGAGAGATCATGCCTGTTAAACCTGGTGGACGTCTTTGAGACAGTCACCAAGGACCTGGATGAGGGGAAATCTGTGCATTCTCCTACCTGGACTTAGCCAAAGCATTTCACACTTACCCTGCAGTCATAGGTTCATAGGTAGGTACTAGGCTAATGGCCCTAGGGCCTATATAAGCCTAGACAAAAAGGTACCCTGGCTTTCACCACCCAAGAAAATTATTTTCCTGTGCCCCTGTCAAGCAGAGCCACAGAAGTGATCCCTGGGGTGAATTTCTTATCTCTCATCCAATCATCAAAATTTTTCTTGGAGTGCTAATGAGGAGCTTTATTTGATATCGATAGGTAGTTTGTTCCAGAGTATGGGGAGTCTCTGGGACAGGAATCTATCCCTCCAGCATGTTCTGTTTATTGTGGTGACAAGATTTAGGTCCTGAGAGGGTATAGCTCGGAGGGATTGAGATTTCTTTAAGTGGAGCATGTCCAACAGCTCTGGGTTTGACATAGCTTTGCATGTTAGACAGAGATCACCTCTGGGTAGGCGATATGCGACGGAGTAAAACTGGAGTTCTTTGAGACGGTCTGCATAGGGCATCTGTTTGAGGCCAGTAATCTTCTTTGTGAGGTATTTCTGTGGCCTTTCCAGTTGTTGTAGATGTCTTGTGAGGTACATACTAAAAGGGGCACTGTATTCTATAATGGGTCTAATACGTGACGAGTAGAGGGAAACAATAACCTCTTTTTTCCTGGATGAGAAACCTTTTGTGATGTAGTGTGCCATGTATAAGGATTTCCTGACTACTGTGGCAATGTGATTATCAAAGGAGAGACTACTGTCCACCTGTGTCTCAAGGTCTCTTATCACACTTTCGGTGTTAAGTAGACTACCACCTATGTGGTAGTTCATGGGTACAGAGTTTTTACCAAAAGGGATGACAATGCACTTTTTGGCACTGAGCTTGAGGCCATGGCTTTGACATCAGGCATCTGTCTCAGTGAGGCCTTTTTGTAGGAAGTCCACATCATTAGGAGTTTCGATTATGGCTCCTAGTTTGCAGTCATCTGTGAACTTCATTAGCGAAAGACCTTCTGTGTTAGCCTGTACTTCAGAAAAATTGATACCAAACAGGAGAGGACCCAGGACTGAACCCTGTGGTACTCCACTTGTCACTGATCTGAAGTCAGATTTGGAGTCTGCTACTTTCACAGTATGAGTTCTGTCAGTGAGCCAGTTGGCAACCCATCTTGTGACATAGGGATTTATACTTAGTTTAGTGAGTTTATCTATAATTCCAGAGTGGGAGATGCTGTTGAAAGTCTTGGTGAGATTTAGATAGGCTCTGTGTACCACCTTACCCTCATCTACGGCTTTGGTGATCACTTCAAAGAAGTCTATCAGGTTTAGGAGACATAATCTGCCTTTTACAAACCCAAACTGGGTGGGGTCCAGAGTTTGGAGATTACCAATGTCATTGTTTATAAGTCCCATGATGATACATTCCATAGCCTTGCAGCCCAGACTTGTCAGGCTAATGGGCGGTAGTTCCCAGGGTCCATGGTGGCTCACTCTTTGTGCAGTGGGATAACCATCGCTGTGCACCATTCAGTGGGCACAAAGCTTGAGGTAAGGCTATGATTGAACATGGTACTTAGGTGGGGTGCCAGTTTGTTCTGTAGTTCATGTAGAATGCAGCTTGGGATGTTGTCAGGTCCCAGGGATACTGTGTTCTTGGCTTTGGAGAGTGTGTTTTTTACCTGTACAGCTGTGATTACAGGAACTTTGCATTCTTCTGGTATAGAGATGGGCCCTTCAGTGGTGAGAGAGGGGTAAAGTTAGCAATGAACCTATCTGCCAGGATGTTGGCAATACCAGTTGGTTCTATATATTTAGTGCCATTGTGCTGTAACTCAGCCGTCATTGTCACACTCATCAACTAGGCGTCGACCCTTATATCATTAGAGGGGTCATTGACTGCATCAGTGATAGAAGTCATATAGTCAAAATAGGGGAATCTACCTCCAATAGTAGAGATGTAACCAGAGGTGTTCCACAGGGATTTGTCATGGGTCCTCTACTGTTTGTAAATGATTTCTCCAAAGTACACACACAAAGTAAATATCTCTGGCTGACAAGGTTTGCTGATGGCCTTAAAAGCAATGCAAATAAATGTATTCTCATTGCTTTCAGTAACAGTGATGTTCCTGCTAAGTACCACATCAGTAGCAACACCTGACATACATACTCAGGGGTGGGAGACCTGGGCACACAGGTTGACAGCTAACTTACCTTAGATCACCATGTCTCCACAGTGGTAAGAAAGGCATTCTATCATGTTCATTTAATAAGTGAGGCCAATGTGTCCAGAAAAAAGTAGACATTATAACCTCAATGTCCTCTTCCCTTTGCAAACCAATAGTTGAGTACAACAGCCATTTTGGTATGTACCTTCCATGTCCTCTTCCCTCTGCAAACCAATAGTTGAGTGCAACAGCCCTTTTGGTATGTACCTTTCCAAGCACCTGCAGCAATTGGAGAGAACACATAGGTTCCTCACAAGGGGAATTCAGATATTCAGCATCTGTCCATGGAGATCATATGATATTACTGTCACTTTAGTGTGTGTCATACAGACTACTCACAGGTGATCTCTGGTTTGCATATGGGGCAATCTCTGACCATGGTGTATTAGATATGTTGCATATCTGTAAGTCAAATGGTACACAGGTTACCTGCTATATAGACCTTAACCTGGCAAGTCCTGCTGGAGGGATAGAAGTGTCTATTAAAGTTTAACACACCTTTCAAACAGACTCCCACATCATGTCAAGCAGAGCACCTGTGTAACTGGATAGGTGACTGTAATTTCACCAGGATGGCTCCACCTGTGTCCCTCTTGGTCAGGGGCAATAGGTGCTGATCATGTACATAAGGCTAACAACATGACTGGGATTTTAAGATCACTAGGGACATTAGCCAAGTAAATTCCAATGGCCTATGAACCCATAGGTAGATATAAAATGCTCTGACTACCATCCACACACACAGACTTGGATGTAGTGAAAAAAGTACCACAACTTATTTATGTCTGGAGAACACTGTAAACACGCACACCAAGTTGTTTACAGTGAGAGTAGAACCCCTTTCTATCTAGTCTCATACAATATAGATCACAGTACTTAAAACACACACACACACACACACACACACCATGGCTTAAATCTGACATTCATATGGCTTTAGGTAGTTGTATGGTAGCAGGGTTGATGGAGGACAAGAGTTTGGAGGCCTGCATTACATATTAGGCCCCCGCCTATCTAGTCTTACATAATATAGATTACAGTACTTAATGCACACCCTACAGCTTAAGTTTGACATTAGCATGGCTTTAGGTAGTCTTATGGTAGATGATGTCAGCAGGCCTGGTGGAGGACAAGAGTTTGGAGGCCTGCATCACCTGCTAGGCCCAAAACAGTGCAACACCCTCTTTGTTTGTAAGTAAGTGTGAGATTCATATTTGTTTTTAGGAAGTTGAACACAACACACGAACACAGCAAGTGGGCTGGAGTGAGATTAGAACCCTTACCTACCTAGTCTTACAGCCTTCAGATCACAATACTTATTGCATGCATCACAGCTTAAGTTTGCCATCTCCTATACACTACAGATCACAGTACTTATTGCACACATCATGGCTTAAGTCTGACATTAGCATGGCTTTAAGTAGTCTTATGGTAGGTGACATCAATGGTGTTGTGGAGGAGGAGAGTTTTGAGACCTACATCAACTGACCAATGCATGAGCCAAAAAGTGCCCAGCAATGCCAGTTTTGAAGTCAGTGTAATATGCACACTTGTTCTTTGGGAATGGAGTGAGATTAGAACCCCTACCTATCTAGCCTTACATACTATAGATCATAGTACTTATCACACATTCCATGGCTTAAGTCTGACATTCACATAGCTTTAGGTAGCTTTATGGTAGATGACATCAGCAGGCCTTGTGGAAGAGAGTTCAGAGGCCTGCATCAACCATAAAATGCAAAGCAATGTTTAAGTGTGGTATGTACACTTGCACTTTATGGAGACATATACATACACACCAAGTGGGCCAGAGTGAGAGTAGAACCTCTATGTATCTAGGCTTACACACTATAAATCACAGTACTTATTCCAAATTCCATGGTTTAAGTCTGTTATCAACATGACTTCAGGTAGTCATATAGTAGACGACAGCAGGCCTTGTGGAGAATAAGAGTTTGGAGCCTCCATCAATTGTGAGGTCCAAAAAGTGCAAAACAATGCCAGTTTTGAAGTCAGTGTGGTATGCACATTTGCTCTTTGGGGAGATACAAACACACATATGCAAACCAAGTGGGCTATAGTGGGATTAAAACCCCTACCTCTCTAGTGTTATACACTACAGATCACAGTACTTAAACCACACTCCACGGCTCATCTGCTTTGTAAATGACTGCAGGTGAAGTAATCCTAAAGAGCATAAACAAGCCTTGAGCTGAACAGCTTGGGAGGCCTGCAGAGTCACACTACTTCCTACGGTTATCTGTAGTTAGTAGCCTAACTGTCAGAAAACTGTTTTCTAGCCTTGCTAAGTGACAACTGCACCCATATTGGGCATATGTGTCTGTTTGCATTTGATGGGCAAGCCTGTGCCAAAGCTAAATCAGCCCCGTGAATGAGTGTACACACAAAGTAATGCAGTACACATATTGTTCAGTTGTTGATGTATGTGTGGTGAAATCCAGCAGATACAGGGGGCTGTAGTGAATGTCAGTGTTGTTGCTGCCATAAATACAAACATATTGCTTGACAATAAATGTTTGTATTCATACATGATGCCATACATTTTCAAGGTTTCCACATGCTGTAATAGGGAGACATGGCATGACTCAACATTATCCAGATGTTTGCAGCAAGTGCACAGGTTTGATGCATGCTTATGTGCGTTTAACACAAAATTGTGGTTTGCTGTCAAATGTGGTATAATTTGCACATGCCATGAGAAAAGCCTGCCAGAACACTGAACTCCAAATATCCCTGCAGTTCTCCAATTGCAACACATGTTATTCTACACACGTCCACATATTTTTAAGTGCATTATCTGATGTTGAGCCCTTCCTTTTGGTCCTTCATTCAACATTATAAGTGTTGTAGTGCAGCTTTATTCTCCATGATCTGGGTATATAGGGCAACACACATATATACATATATATGTGTATAAATATAATAATATATATATATATATATATATATATATATATATATATATATATATACATTTGTAAAAGATTTGTGCTCTGCTTAACTAAGTCTATGGGCATGTGCAGTCACATTTTTGGCTTGTTTGTGTGTTGCTAAGCAGTGTGCAAATGGGAGGCACATTGTTTACATCAGAGACTTAATGTTCCATAAACTGACTCCAATCCACAGCTAGCAGTACTCCAGGTTGGATTATGATATGACTAGAAACATTCAAAGCTGTATTTACCTATATACTCAGATCTGTGAATGAATCTACAGTTTCAATCATTGTGTGCTGTATGTAATATTCACCTTTCTATTTAGGTCTTCCAAATCTCATCTTCTTAATTTGTGATGCATTTATCAGCATATTATACTCCTGTGATCAAATGGTTAGTTTAGTCAAGTTATTTAGCAGGCATGCAGAATACCCAATTTCAAGTCACCTGCATACAGTCTGTAGAACAACTTAAATGAAATGGATAGATTTACAGAGAAATCTGAACAAGTCTGAGCCTGAAACAGCCCTGTCAGACACCCTGACTGAAACCAATTATTTCACTTATCCAATTGCTGTATGATACTTGCTATATCCTATATATAAGCCATGCAGCTGTCCATCTTATCAAGAGTGCATCAATACCTATTTGTTCTAGTTTACTGACCAGTGTTTTGTATATGACCCTGTCAAATCTATATAAATTATATCACAACACAATTTTTCATTCATAGCTGTTATTATATTGCCATAGTACATCATGCTGCAGGTGGTACTTAGATTTATTTTAACATATGAATGCTGATATATGGTTTCAAGTCCCAATCTTTAGAATTCTGACACTGACTAATCCAATATTACCTAAGACTTTTTAAATAGGTCTTGGATATACAGTGCAGACACAAATGTGTAACTGATATGTGAAACAGGTTAATACTAATGTAGCACACACACAGAGTCACAGTCTGTAAAACAACATTTATTACTCCTTCATATGCCAAACATTTATTTATTTATTTTATTTTGCATTTGTTGACCAGGATAGTCCGACTGGATACATGTACATTTTCAGCGGAGGCCCGGGAAGAAAAGCTCCATACATACATAAAGAAAAACTGTTACATTAAACAAGTTAAAGCACTGTTACAGATACAGTACATAGGGTAAAAGTAATTTATTCTGTCATATATAAATCTGATTTGTTATAGAGTAACAATTAGGAAGCAATGTAGTGGTGGCCAAAAGACCTCTTTAGCACATGTTTATATTGCCAGAGTTAGTCAGGATTAGAGCAAGGACATAGCCATTGCCTTTTAAAGTACTATTTTGGAGGTTTTTTTAATTGGGTTAGAATGCGTTCTGAAGTAAGCTCAGCAGGAAGTGACTTGCATATTTTGCCAACAGAGTTAGCATATAGAGAGTCTCCAGATGAGTTGTTGCTTTTGAGGGTTTGGACTAGTAATTTGTTGGATGAGCAAAGTGTCTTGAGGTTGCTGTAAGGGGTGATATTTTTTGTAAGTACGGGTGTGTTTTCAAGTTGGTAGGGAATTTTGTGTGCTACTATTAGCTGATTGTACTGAAGTTGGATAGGCAATTCTAGCCACCCTAGATTCTTTAGGTTCAGGCAGTGGTGTATTCTGTATGCTGCTCCACTGGCAAAACTAGCTATATGATTAAAGTAGCTAGAGAGTTTAAGGTCAGATTTACTCAAGTTCGTGAAGAGTGGGGATGCATAAAGGAGGGTGGAAAGTAGATGTGTATGGGCAATTACCGTCCTAGGTAGTGGAGTGGGGAAAGATTTGATCTTGAATAGTGAGCCAAGTTTTTTATTAATTTTTTTAATAGTTTGATTAATATGCATATCAAACTTTTGGTTATTATCAACTGTTACACCTAAGAGTTTGGTACAGGGATCAGGGAAAATGACAGTGTCATTGTCAGATTTTATAGTAAATGTTGGAGTGGAGGCTTTACAAGTGGGGGAGAAAAGCAGTAGCTTTGTTTTGTTAGGATTTAATAGTAGACGTTAATTACAGAGCCAATTTTCAGCAGTATTAAAAACATTTTGGGATAGAGTCTGCAGACTTAAAGGGGAGGAGGCACAGCAAATAAAAGTTGAGTAATCTGCATATTGAATGCAGCTGGCTGTTGGGATGGCTGTGTGCAGGTGATTAATAAAGATAGAAAATAATGGGAGTCCTAATATAGAGCCCTGAGGGACCCCAATGGTGATATGTAGAAGGGAAGATAGTTTGTTCTGCCATAGTACAGCCTGTTGACTACCACTCAGATAAGGTTTGAACCATTGTATAGACTGGACATCTAGGGGGAATAGTTTTAAGTGTGTGTGTATGAGTAGCTGGTGGTTGACCATGTCAAAGGCTTTGGAGATATCAAGAAAGAGGGCAGAAGAAAGTTGATTGTTGTTTTGGTTTTGATTAATAACATTGGAGAAGGAGAGGAGGGTGTGGTTGTACTGTGGAACTGTCTGAAATCATGCTTTGAGTTAGCCAGGAGATTCTGCTGAATGAGATGGCTCAGGAGTTATTTATTGATGCACTTCTCCTTAATTGTAGCCAGGGGTGATAACATAGTTATAGTTCTGTAATTTGACAGTTCAGAGGAACTGCCCCCTTTGTAGAATGGAATAACATGGGATGTCTTCCAGATGGAGGGGATAGTGGCTTCTGATATAGTTCTATTGATCAGGATAGAGATCAGGTATACTATGGCATCCGCAGCTTTTTGTAGATACTCAGCTGGGAGGAGATCCGCTGCAAGGGTGGTAGGTTTTAGTTTCTTGATTAGTGCACAGATAAGTGATGTGGAAACTGGTTGAAAGTTAAAGGGGAGTTGAGAACTAGGTGCAGCGGTGTTAGGACTTGGGCAACTGGGAGATAGTTGGTTAGCTAGTGATTGGATAGTTTCTATGAACAAACTATTACAGAAATTGGCAATGTCTTCCGAAGGTTTTTGGATGGTACCTGAGGTGGTAGGAGTTGTGCATTGCCCTGGGTGAATAAGTTTATTTATGCCTGCCCAAAACTTTTGGGGACTGTTTTGATGCTTCTGTTGTAAATGTCAGTAAAATATTTTATCTAGGGTGGTAGATTTTTTAGTGTTGTTCCTTAGTTGTCTAAATATAAGTTGATCTCAGGGGGATTTTGTGGTACGCCAAGTGGTCAAAGCTTTGTTACTAAGTAAGTTCATTTGTCTGGTTTCTTTTGAAAGCCATGGAGCAACTTTTGCTTTAGTTCTTATAAAATGTGCAGGTGCATGGGTATCAAGGATGGCTAAGAATTTGGTGATGAAATATAATACAGCTTCTTCAAGTGGTAGATGTTTTAAGACTGCCCAATTACATGGTTTGAGCTCCTTTTGGAAATTAGCGGGTTAAGGTTTTTGTTGTTTCTAATAGCTTTATAAGTAGGTTGGTGGGGGGTGTCAGTCTAATGCCTGATTATATTGGTAAGAAAATGGTCACTTATGTCTTCAGGTCAGGTACCGGCCCTATACATGTGGGGATGGCTATTAATGAGTATCCAATCTAGGATACTATCTTTGTAGTTAGGTTTACTGATCCTAGTAGGGGAGTATATGATCTGAGTAAATCCGTAAAGATTTACATGGATGGTCGGAGATTCTGACGAACAAATATTCCAGTCAATGTTGAAGTCTTGTAGAACAATGGTTTCTTGATGATATTACTAGACAGAAAAGAGAGGATTTCTTCTAGGGTGTTTGCATTATTACCTGAGGGAATGTAGGCACAGGCTATGTTAATACTTTGGTTTTTATTAATTTGAAGCTTGGTAAATAGAATTTCAGCATTATCAACAAGGGGTGGTTGTGTGGAATCAGAGGTCAAATCTAGAGTAGTTTTGTATAGTACAGCTACCCCATTTCCCTTCCTAGTGGTATGGTCTAACCTTGGTATGTTATAACCTGGGGGTAAAACCCTGTTATCTGCCTTTGATGGTTTTAGACAGGTTTCGGTAAGACAAAGTATATCCAGGGAATGTGTATCTAAGAGTGCATGCAGGTGGTGGACCTTATTATTTAAGCTTCTAATATTTAGTTGACTGACCAGCAGTGAGTTCGAAGGTCTATTTATAGTTTGTAAATTAGTGGGAATAGTAGAATTGGGGCTAGGATTGACTAGTGAGGTTGGGCCAGGGTTTGGATAAGTGTCCCCATCACTTGTGAGATTGCCATGTAGCCTAATTGTGAGCTTCAGGAATTTAAATATTAGTCTTAAGTAATTCTTGGTTTTGAGGTTGATATATTTGGATCTGATGGGTTGCTGGTATTTTGTATCCAAGGAGTTAGTCATAAGGAGGATTATTAAGTGGTCTAATTTAATTTGTATTATTGGAGTGATGGTTTGGATTCTTGGGTAGTGGTAGCCTAGGTAGGACAGATTTTCGTAGGTGGTGAGAAGATATGGAATTATCTTCAAGGGTAGTAGGCAATAAATTGGCATTCATTTGAAAGGTTTCGTGGCCAATAACAGAGGCATTATCTAGATATTAGTTTTGATTTTTGCCCAACTTGAGTACAGGGATAATTAGGATAGGTAGGTAGGGAGGGTCCTGATAATTCCTGGAGAATTCCTGGAGAGTTGTTGATTGGTTCTAAAAAGAGGGAGAGTGGTTTTAGAGCTATAAATTTAGGACTAGTAGGGGCGGGTGAGATTTTGGGGCAGGGTGGGGAGCGGAGCGAGCCTGAGCACAGCGAGGGCAAGTGCAGTGGGGCTTAACCTGACCACGAGATTTGTAGGACCTGTATAAACACACAAGTACAATGACACTTTGTTTTAAAATACTTTCTTACCCTTGTGTTTGCCTTCAGTATACAATTTTTACGTAATATACTGTTAGTAATCACGTTTTGCTGCCTTTTTGGACATTAAGCTTTCTTCTGCCAATTTTCTGCTATTTTTGTAGTCTTTGGACTGCTTAGAAACTTAGATATGTTCACTAGGAAATCCTTAGAGATGGATATAGGAGTAACCCAGTTTAGTATTTTAGGGATAATTGTGGGGCTTTGAGGATTACTGGTAGTGCTGTAGACCTGATATGGCTAAACAATATAGAACATACAGACAGGATAAGATAATATTAACCTTGGCAGATCTTTTCAGAGTTAAGGGACAGTGCAGGAAAGTTTCCATTTATGTTTCAGCAGGGGAGTTGTCCTTCTAGCATTCAAGCCTTTCAGGGATCTAACAAATAGAGGGGGATTTAACCTGATGATAGGTACATAAATTAGTACATGGGCTAAGAAGTGAGTCCTTCAGCCAGTAGAATATAACACTGTTAATAACATTTATTTTCTATACAGCAGAGCAGCAATAATCATAGAAAATGACCATAACACAATCAGAGCAGCCCAGTAGTTAACACATTTCAAACCACAATGGTAGTATTATTACATGCAGCCATGTATTTAATAGGTACAACAGTCTAAATAGTATGAAATAGTGTCACTTTGGTTTAAAAAATCATCCAATTCAAAGTCACTAGCTTATTTTTCTGTATTACTCTAGATAAAATCTGTCCAGATATTTTAAACTTAAAACAGACAAAGTAGAGTGTAGTACTGGCATTTTAGTTTAAATATCAGATATCCCACAGTCTCCAACCATTATTTTTACAGTAGACGTATTTCAAACTGCATACAGATGTGGTTTAAACAGGCATAAAACAGTTTAGAGTATTACTTGTCTAGCATAACTAAATCATTAAACACTGTTTCTAACACCAAACACCAAGTCAATTAGATATAAATTACATGTATAACAGCAGTTTTAGTACATCATAGTTGCAGAGAGACAACATAGCTGCAGTGGTAATGCCAGTAAAACACTGCTTTTGAATGGCAGAATCAAACCAATGAAATAAACAAATAAGCAGAGCAGTAGTCAAGAATCAGAAACTTGAATACCAGTTGTATACATCCAAATAATTAGCTAAAAACAACACTAAGAAATTCCAGAGGTCTAATGGCTTACCAGTGAGCAGAATTCAACTGCTGATGAGCACTTGTGTCCTGATGGGAGACTAATAATTTAAAGATGGCTCCATAAATAGCAGGAATCTAATGTAGACTTAGTACTGGGGGTGGGAAGTAGCAAAAAGGGTGTGAACCAGGTGCAATGCAAAGAAACCAGCCAAACAGTGAAAAAACTATCAGCACATTAAGTGCAATGAGGCTTGTGGATGAGGACATCTGAATGCCTTGGGATTAGAACTGTAAACAACATCACACAAGCTACATACCTTAGGTGCTGTGAGCCACAGAGACTGCTCAACATACAGGTGATCATTCATCACACCATCACCTGCATAAATATTTTCTTTGGTATTCTCAGTTAACTAACACATAATATGTAAGTTCAAATTGTACATTGCTGTCCTGATGCTGTGTGACATACTAACCATGTGAAATGTGCATACAGCATTGATGATTTATTGTTATGGCAGTTACACGGGGCACTGCTGTTTTGAGGGGTGGGGAACAAAATACTATGTTCTGCTAGGACACACACTAGTATATCATTTAATCTCACTTTCTAATATGTCCCTTGAATGAAGTACCAGTAATCTGTTTCAGCATGACTGCATGAATATTCCATGCATGAGGCCTACCGAATACAAATGGTGACATGTTAGTGGAATGGTGTCTGTAGTCCCATGTTGATGTAACTTCTGTCCAGATAGCCCAATATAGTTGCCTGCATAATGCACCTGGTCCACAGCTACAATGACATAACATAACAATCCACTATACTATTGTATACGTTATGGACTTAGCTTTCAAGTGCAGAAATTGACACAACTGTAGTTCAGGGCTGACTCTGTCTGATATGAGCAGTACACAACTAATACACAGATAAGAACATGATGTGTGATTTGTTTGGCATCAATTTTCTTATCTGTATGTCAGAAGGTGTATGGTATTAGTCCTTAGGTCCCTAGGCTGTCAGTGAATGTGCTATGCTTTGTCTCTTAGCCAAAGCCAGCGCATACTGAGCACACCTACATCTGCCTAGACATCAACAGGGGTTCCTTGTCCGTGTCCTCCTGTGACTGTGGCTGTGGTGATCTAGGCATTGGTGGGGGGCTGTGTATCCCTTCCCTTTGCTGATCCTTCTGCAACTGTTTCTGCAGGATCAGATTGTATAGCATAGCACATTCTGTGAATATCTGTGCACATGTGGCTGGAGTATACTGCAGGGTTCCACCAGATATAGTGAGGCGCTGGAACTGTGACTGGAACTGGAACTGTGACTTCAGAAGCCCAAGCACATGTTCTATGATGTTCCTAGATTGTACGCGTGCCTCGTTATAGCATTCTCCCATGGGAGTTTTGGCATTTCTGATAGGTGTCATCACCCATGGTTCCAGGGCATAGCTAGCATTCCTCATTAAATGTCCTGTGGGATGTCCCCCATAGCGAATATCCTGTACAGCTGTGATGTGTGCCAGATATGGAAATTGTAATAACTGTCAGGGTTGCTAGCACACACATTCAAGATAAGCCCCTGGGCATTGCACATGACTTGGCAGCTGATGGAGTGGTACCCCTTGGGTTAATGTAGATTCTACCTTGCTTATCAGGTGGTAACTTGATGTGTACCTGAGTGCAGCCTATGGCACCCAGTACTTCAGGGTAGTGTGCTACATGGTAAAAGTGTTGCATATTGCTGGCCCTCAACTCAGAGTCATGGGGAAAAGATATGTGCTCACTGGCATGTGGGAATGAAGCGTCCAGAAATGATCTTGGATGCAGATGCCTGTGACACGCCTATCATGTCCCCAATTTATCTTTGAAAGGTACCTGCAGCTAGTATCCTACATACCTTAGTTTCCACTGCAATGGGTTCCCCTCTGTTAGCTCTTGCTCTGAGTTGAGGATGGCAGAGCCCACATAGCTCTTGTAATATGTCCCTGTCCACCCTGCAGCACTCTACAATCTCCAGCTCATGTAGCTCCTGGAAGGTTACCCTGGGCCTGAGCACTCTTCTCCTTTTCGGCCTAGGCTTATTGTCAGCAGCACTAGCAGCATTGACTTCAGCATCCAGCTCATACACTGTAGAATAGCTACAGCAGCCCCTAGCATTATCTCAGTTAACATCTCCAAGTCTCTACTCCAACTCTACTCCAATGGTTCAGAGTACTGAGGGGAAAATAAGAATGTAGGGTGGATACTTTATGCAGTTTTGCTGTAGATCCACCATGTGGGATTGGCTAATTATGATACAGTTTACCTGCTTATGATGTAATTGACATGATTTAAATGCCCTCCTTTATTGAGTGACATGGCAGCATAGCTTATACAAAAGTATATATTATTAATTGAATATATCTGGTTTTCCTTGACAGATACCAATGTCATCACGGTCACATGGGTAGTCTGCTCGGGTGAACACACGAAGCTATGTGGTGCACCACACAAACACATGCATTGAGCACTAAAAAAATCCTAAAAGTAACACAGTAGGAATATCAAAAGCATGTAGGACCCTACACAATGGGATATGTAGACACGGTTGCTCCTTTCAGCGATTCTGCAAAGGAACCTCAATTGCATACATTTTCATGCAGACAGCCTAGAAATTACATGGTTCTTAGCCATGCAAGCTGGGTAACAGCACATATGTACCACTGTATTGACCCAACAGAGGGTTCTAAAGTACATTTGTGTAAACAACATCATAGATGTTATTTAAATTTTTTTTCCTGTTAAGCATGTTTGTGCAATGCAGTGCATAGTGCAAATGTGAAAATTATTAAAAATAATTAATATTAATTTTACATATCCCCTTCCTTTTACAAACATCCATAATGTATGTTTTGCAGATGTATGTATGTGATCTACTATTTTCAGGGGAGCTATTTGCATATTTGTGGACTTTTACATCCCCTTAAATCTGTGTAGACTCCTGTACTCAGAAGATTTCTGTGTACACTACGAGCATGGACATGGAGTCTATATGGATGCCTTTCGTCTTATTGGATCACTCCACCTGCCTCATTTGCACAAGATTCACCTGCTGAAGCAGAAATTTGCATTGCACGGAAGTTTCCCTGTTTTTGCTTGCTTACACACTACAAAGAGATGTTTACTGAATCTAAAATTGTTCGCACTCATGTACGCATCATGCCACAATGCGTAAATGAAAAAAATGTGTAAACTTTACTGAATTCCCTCCATTATTAAATAAACAGAAGAATGGAATTAGTAAAAATGACTCAGATTATTCTTGTGTCACTGTAGTTGGGATGCAGCATCATGGTGACATACTAGCTATGCTATGTGGTATTATTTTAACAAAGAAATAGACTGGAGTATGAGTCATGTGAATAGAAGGGGCTCAATGTTTGTGAGTAAAGATATGAACAGAAACAACTGTCTATTTTTGTTAACAAGTCTCTTCCACAGCAGATCTCATATGTTCTTATATCTAACATTTTACTTTAGGTTTTATAGATTTATAGGTTAGTACTAGACCAGCTGCCCTTCTGAACCATTTTAAGCCAAGCCAGTTATCCCATTGGTTGCTTAAAATTAACAAATCCCATCAGAGATTAGATCCACTTAACCATTTCTAAGATCTATAGTTATATTGTTCTGCTGATAATTACTAGATCAAAATGGGTCCACTTCAATAGATTGAAATCCCACTTACCCGACTTAAAAAAAATGGCGACGAAAAACCCAAAACTCCAGAAGACCGACTGCTCGTGACAACAGCACCCATACTGGGCATATGTGTCTGTTTGCATTTGATGGGCAAGCCTGTGCCAAAGCTAAATCAGCCCTGTGAATGAGTGTAAACACAAAGTAATGTAGTACACACATTGTTCAGTTGTTGATGTATGTGTAGTGAAATCCAACAGATACAGGGGGCTGTAGTGAATGTCATTGTTGTTGCTGCCATAAATACAAACATATTGCTTGACAATAAATGTTTGCATCCATACATGATGCCATAGATTTTCAAGGTTTCTGCATGCTGTAATAGGGCGACATGGCATGACTCAACACTATCCATATGTTTGCAGCAAGTGCACAGGTTTGGCACATGCTTATGTATATTTAACACAAAATTGTGGTTTGCTGTCAAATGTGGTATAATTTACACATGCCATGAGAAAAGCCTGCCAGAACTCTGACCTCCAAATATCCCTGCAGTTCTCCAATTGCAACACATGTCATTCTACACACTTCCACATATTTTTAAGTGCATTATCTGATGTTGAGCCCTTCATTTTGGTCCTTCATTCAACATTATAAGTTCATAGGTTCATAGGTTCATAGGTTCATACTAGGCTATCTGCCCAAGGGCATTTATAAGCCTAGCCCAGAGTTTTGTGGCTTTCGCCACCCCTTTAGTTTGAAGGAAACTATGCCCATTATTTTGCTGTGCCTCTGTCAAGCAGTGACACTGAGGTAATCCCTGGGGTATATCTGCAATCTCCCATCCATTGGTCAAGAGTTCTTTTGAACAAGGCCAGCGAGCTGCTCTGCCTCACATGTACCGGGATTTTGTTCCACAGCATAGGGAGTCTCTGGGTGATGAATCTGTCCCTCCAGCATGTCCTATTAATAACCGTGTCAAGGTTTAAGTCTCCCGCCCTTGTAGTTCTGAGGGATCTTTTTTGAGGTGAAGCATGTTCATCAAATCTGGGTTTGACATGGCCTTGTATGTCAGGAACAGGTCACCTCTGAGTAAGCGGTAAGTGACTGAATAGAGCTGGAGTTCTTTCAGTCGGGCAGCATAAGACATATTTTTGAGACCCTTTATCCTTTTGGTGAGGAACTTTTGGGGCCTTTCCAGCTGCTGCAGGTGTCGGGTCAGATACATTCTGAATGGGGCATTGTACTCAATCATTGGTCTGATGAGTGATGAGTACAGGGGGACGATGACCTCCCTTGATCTAGATGTGAATCCCTTCATGATCAGGTGGGCAATGTAGAAGGTCTTCCTAACTACTTTAGCAACGTGAGTGTCAAACGAATGGTTACTGTCAACCTGGGTCCCCAGATCCCTGATAACCTCTTCTGTGCTCAGTGGATTGTCACCTATATGGTAGCTAGGGGTAACCTTGTTTTTCCCGAAGGGTATGACTATGCATTTCTTGGCGTTTAACTTTAGGCCATGGCTCTGGCACCAGTTATCCATTTCTGTGAGACCCTTCTGAAGGATATCTGTGTCAGATGTGTTCTCGACTATGGCGCCCAGTTTGCAGTCATCTGCAAACTTTGTCAGCCGTAACCCTCCTGTGTTTGCTTGTACTTCTGAAAAGTAGATTCCGAACAAGAGTGGGCCCAGGACTGAGCCCTGTGGGACACCACTTGTGACAGGCTTTGAGTCTGACATGGCGCCAGCAACTCTGACCCTGTGGGTTCTGTCGCTTAGCCAGTTTGCAACCCATCTTGTGATCTATAGGTTTACATTTAAGCTGATGAGTTTTTCGATGATACCGGAGTGGGGTATTGTGTCGAAAGCCTTTGCCAGGTCGAGGTAGGCTGTATGGACTGCCTTTCCCTCATCAATGGCCTTGGTGACTGTTTCGAAAAAGTCAACCAAGTTTAAAAGGCATGATCTGCCTTTGACAAAGCTAAACTGGGTTGGATCCAAAGTCTGCAAGTTCCCTATGTCTTTATTTATGAGTTCCATTATGATCCTCTACATAGCTTTGCAGATCAGGCTTGTCAAGCTGATGGGACGGTAATTTCCAGGGTCGGTGGAGGCACCGTCTTTGTGAAGTGGGACCACAGTTGCCGTGCGCCACTCCTTGGGTACATATCCTGAGGTGAGGCTAAGATTAAACAGCTGTCCTAACTGCGTGTTTAATTCCTCATTGAGTTCGTGGAGCACACAGCCGGGGACACCATCTAGTCCCATGGATGCTGTGTTTTTCGCCTTGGAGAGAGCAGTTCTCACCTGGGCGTTAGAGATGTTTGGGGGGCTACAATCCTCTGGTATAGATATCTCTCTTTTTTGGGGGGGGGAGTTTGCACTGAACCTGTCAGCCAGTATGTTGGCAATGTCTGTAGGTTCAGTAATTTTCACATCATTTTGAGCTAATTCTGAACATATCTGGGAGTTTCCTCCCAGGTTTCTAACATAGCTAAAGAAGGCCTTATGATTGTCTTTTGAGTCCTTAGCGATTTTTCTCTCAAAATTTGCCTTGGATGATTTTATGAGGGCTCTTAGTTTTTTACTTATAATGATCAAAGGTGTCTTACCTTTTAAGGATTTTGCTCTATCCTGTAGTAGCTTCCTCCTTTTGTTGTAGAGCTTGTTTATGGCTGGGGTCCACCAGACTGGACGCTTGCCTTTGGTACAAAGAGTCTTTGTTTTGTTTGGGATTGCCTGATCCATGCAGTCCTGTAGGTGCTGGTAGAAGGCATTTGTAAGTGATTCAGCGGCTTGAGTAATGTTTTCCGCCGGCTCGGGGGCCTTAAAGGAGACCACACTAGTCTTTAGAAGTGTGAAGTCGGCTTTTGAGAAGTTCTTCACTGTGGTCTTTTTTATCTCAGGTGGGGGCGGGATGAGGACCTCCAGTGAGATTAGTTTATGATCTGATCTCACCAGTGAGGGGTATACTTCCGGTGTTGAACATTGTGATCCCATGTTCGTGATGATGAGATCAAGTATGTTTTCACCTTTTGTGGAGACGGTGACTAGTTGTTCCATGGCATTTGAGTTTATGAACTGCAGGAACCTTTGGGCTAGAGTGTTTGGGCTTGAGTAATGATCCCAGTCTATATTAGGGTAGTTGAAGTCACCTAGTATGATGGTGTTTGGAGATACATTTATCCCCTCCAGTGTTTTCAGGAAAGCTATGTGAGGTTCCTGAGTTTGAGAGGGTGGCCTGTAACATGCTACAAATTGCAGAGCAGTCTTGCCTATAGTTAATTGCACCTGGATGGTCTCCGATGCATCGTGCGTTGCCACCAACTTTGAGGTGTGGGTGTCCTTGATGAATATGGACACCCCCCCTCCTTTCTTGGTGTTGTCCGGATTTTGGGGCCGGAACGCATGATATGAGGTAAAATCTGATAGTGCTGGGGTGCTCTCAGGAGCCTTGAACCAGGTTTCAGTCACAGCACAGACATTGATGTTCTCCATACTGAGAAGGGCCTCGAGTGCGTGCATCTTGAGGTTGAGACTTCTGGCATTGAGCAGCATTACCCTTAGTTTTTTTCCTTTTTTGTGTTCTAGGGTGGTAGGTTTAGAATTTGAGCCTTGCCTAAAAAAGGCACTATAGGGGTGGCAAGAGCCTTTGCCAATATCCGGAAGCCCAGGGGTGACAGGTTCAAGCCGTCCCTTGCGAAGTAGCATGGCTTGTCCAGCATGTCATCCCAGGCAGACAGACATTGGATCCCCTTTGAATGACACCAGAGTTTAAGCCAATTATTAAAGCTGATCATCTTATCTCTGTATTGTGGCATCATTCTTTCTGTATTGTGGCATCATTGTGCAGCTTTATTCTCCATGATCTGGGTATGTAGGGCAACACACATATATACATATATATGTGTATAAATATAATAATATACATATATATATATATATATATATATATATATATATATATATATATATATATATTTGTAAACAAAATTGTGCAAGGAGCAATAGATTTGTGCTCTGCTTAACTAAGTCTATGGGCTCGTGCAGTCACATTTTTGGCTTGTTTGTGCGTTGCTAAGCAGTGTGCAAATGGGAGGCATATTGTTTACATCAGAGACTTAATGTTCCATAAACTGACTCCAATCCACAGCTAGCAGTATTCCAGGCTGGATTATGATATGATTAGAAACATTCAAAGCTGCATTTACCTATATACTCAGATCTGTGAATGAATCTACAGTTTCAATCACTGTGTGTTGTATGCAATATTCACCTTTCTATTTATGTCTTCAAAATCTCATCTTCTTAATTTGTGATGTATTTATCAGCATATTATACTCCTGTGATCAAATGGTTAGTTTAGTCAAGTTATGTAGCAGGCATGCAGAATACCCAATTTCAAGTCACCTGCATGCAGTCTGTAGAACAACTCAAATTAAATGAATAGATTTACAGAGAAATCTGAACAAGTCTGAGCCTGAAACAGAGCCCTGTCGGACACCCTGACTGAAACCAATTATTTCACTTATCCAATTGCTGTATGATACTTGCCATGTCCTATATTTAAGCCATGCAGCTGTCCATCTTATCAAGAGTGCATCAATACCTATTTGTTCTAGTTTACTGGCCAGTGTTTTGTATATGACCCTGTCAAATCTATATAAATTACATCACAACACACTTTTTCATTCATAGCTGTTATTATATTGCCATAGTACATCATGCTGCAGGTGGTACTTAGATTTATTTTTAACATATGAATGCTGGTATATGGTTTCAAGTCCCAATCTTTACAATTCTGACACTGACTAATCCAATATTACCTAAGACTTTTTAAAAAGGTCTTGGATATACAGTGCAGACACAGATGTCTAATTGATATGTGAAACAGGTTAATACTAATGTAGCACACATAGAGTCACAGTCTGTAAAACAACACTTATTACTCCTTCGTATGCCAAACATTTATTTATTTATTTTATTTTATATTTGTTGACCAGGATAGTCCGACTAGATACGTGTCCATTTTCAGCGGAGGACCGGGGAGAAAAGCTCCATACATACATACAGAAAAACTGTTACATTAAACAAGTTAAGGCACTGTTACAGATACAGTACATAGGATAAAAGTAATTTATTCTGTCATATATAAATCTGATTTGTTATAGAGTAACAATTAGGAAGCAATGTAGTGGTGGCCAAAAGACCTCTTTAGCACATGTTTATATTGCCAGAGTTAGTCAGGATTAGAGCAAGGACATAGCCATTGCCTTTTAAAGTACTGTTTTAGATTTTTTTTTAATTGGGTTAGAATGCATTCTGAAGTAAGCTCAGCAGGAAATGACTTGCATATTTTGCCAACAGAGTTAGTATATAGAGAGTCTCCAGATGAGTTGTTGCTTTTGAGGGTTTGGACTAGTAATTTGTTGGATGAGCAAAGTGTCTTGAGGTTGCTGTAAGGGGTGATAATTTTTGTAAGTACAGGTGTGTTTTCAGGTTGGTAGAGAATTTTATGTGCTACTATTAGCTGATTGTACTGAAGTTGGATAGGCAATTCTAGCCACCCTAGATTCTTTAGGTGCAGGCAGTGGTGTGCTCTGTATGCTGCTCCAGTGGACAAATCTAGCTATATGATTAAAGCAGCTAGAGAGTTTAAGGTCAGATTTACTCAAGTTTGTGAAGAGTGGGGATGCATAAAGGAGGGTGTAAAGTAGATGTGTATGGGCAATTACCGTCCTAGCTAGTGGAATGAGGAAAGGTTTGATCTTGTATAGTGAGCCAAGTTTTTTATTAATTTTTTAATAATTTGATTAATATGCATATCAAACTTTCGGTTATTATCAACTGTTACACATAAGAGTTTGGTACAGGGATCTGGGACAATGACAGTGCCATTGTTAGATTTTATAGTAAAGGTTGGAGTGGAGGCTTTACCAGTGGGGGAGAAAAGCAGGAGCTTTGTTTTGTTAGGATTTAATAGTAGACGTTGATTACAGAGCCAATTTTCAACAGTATTAAAAACATTTTGGGATAGAGTCTGCAGACTTAAAGGGGAGGTTGCACAACAAATCAAAGTGGAGTAATCTGCATATTGAATGCAGGTGGCTGTTGGGCTGAATGTGTACAGGTCATTAATAAAGACAGAAAATAATGGGGGTCCTAATATAGAGCCCTGAAGGATCCCAAGGGTGATATGTAGAAATGAAGATAGTTTGTTCTGCCATAGTACAGTCTATTATCTACCACTCAGATAAGATTTAAACCATTGGATAGCCGGGACATCTAGGGGAATAGTTTTAATGGTGTGTATGAGTAGCTGGTGGTTGACCATGTCAAAGGCTTTGGAGATATCAAGAAAGAGGGCAGAAGAAAGTTGATTGTTGTTTCAGTTTTGATTAATAACATAGGAGAAGGAGAGGAGGGCCGTGGTTGTACTGTGGAACAGTCTGAAATCATGTTTCGAGTTAGCCAGGAGATTCTGCTGAATGAGATGGCTCAGGAGTTATTTATGGATGCACTTCTCCATAATTTTAGCCAGGGGTGACAAAATAGTTATAGGTCTGTAATTTGACAGTTCAGTGGAACTGCCCCCTTTGTGGAGTGGAATAACATAGGATGTCTTCCATGTGGAGGGGATAGTGGCTTCTGATATAGTTCTATTGGTCAGGATAGAGATCAGGTATACTATGGCATCCGCAGATTTTTGTAGATACTCAGCTGAGAGGAGATCCGCTGCAAGGGTGGTAGGTTTTAGTTTCTTGATTAGGGCACGGATAAGTGATGTGGAAACTGGTTGAAAGTTAAAGGGGAGTTGAGAACTAGGTGTAGCGGCATTAGGACTTGGGCAACTGGGAGATAGGTGGTTAGGTAGTGAATGGATAGTTTCTATGAAGAAACTATTAAAGAAATTGGCAACATCTTCCGAAGGTTTTTGGATGGTACCTGAGGGAGTAGGAGTTGTGCATTGCCCTGGGTGAATACGTTTATTTATGCCTGCCCAGAACTTTTGGGGATTGTTTTGATGCTTCTGTTGTAAATGGCAGTAAAAGATTTTTTTTATCTAGGGTGGTAGATTTTTTAGTGTTGTTCCTTAGTTGTCTAAATATAACTTGATCTAGGGGGGATTTTGTGGTACTCCAAGTGGTCAAAGCTTTGTTTCTAAGTAAGATCATTTGTCTGGTTTCTTTTGAAAGCCATGGAGCAACTTTTGCTTTAGTTCTTATAAAATGTGCAGGTGCATGGGTATCAAGGATGCCTAAGAATTTGGTGATGAAATATAATACAGCTTCTTCAAATGGTAGATGTTTTAAGACTGCCCAATTACATGCTTTGAGTTCATTTTGGAAATTAGCAGGTTAAGGTTGTTGTTGTTTCTAATTGTTTTGTAAGTAGGTTGGTTGGGGTTGTCAGTCTTATGCCTGATCATATTGGTAAGAAAATGGTCACTTATGTCTTCAGGTCAGGTACCGGCCCTATACATGTGGGGATGGCTATTAATGAGTATCCAATCTAGGATACTATCTTTGTTGTTAGGTTTACTGATCCTAGTAGGGGAGGATATTATCTGAGTAAATTTGTATAGATTTACATGATTGGTTGTTGATTCTGAGGAACAAATATTCCAGTCGATGTTGAAGTGTTCTAGAACAATGGTTTCTTGATTGTAGTTACTAGACAGCCAAGAGAGGATTTCTTCTAAGGTGTTTGCATTATTACCTGAGGGAATGCAGGCACAGGCTATGTTAATACTTTGGTTTTTATTAATTTGAAGCTTGGTAATGAGAATTTCAGCATTATCAACAAGGGGTGATTGCGTGGAATCAGAGGTCAAATCTAGAGTAGTTTTGTATAGTACAGCTACCCCATCTTCCTTCCTAGTGGTATGGTCTAACCTTAGCATGTTATAACCTGGGGGTAAAACCTTGTTATCTGCCAATGATGGTTTTTGCCAGGTTTCAGTAAGACAAAGTATATCCAGGGAATGTGTATCTAAGAGTGCATGCAGGTGGTGGACCTTATTATTTAAGCTTCTAATATTTAGGTGACTGACCAGCAGTGAGTTCGAAGGTCTATTTAAAGTTTGTAAATTAGTGGGAATAGTAGAATTAGGGCTAGGATTGACTAGTGAGGTTGGGCCAGGGTTTGGATAAGTGTCCCCATCACTTGTGAGGTTGCCATGTAGTCTAATTGTGAGCTTCAGGAATTTAAATATTAGTCTTAAGTAATTACTGGTTTTGAGGTTGATATATTTGGATCTAATGGGTTGGTGGTATTTTGTATCCAAGAAGTTAGTCATAAGGAGGATTATTAAGTGGTCTAATTTAATTTGTATTATTGGAGTGATGGTTTGGATTCTTGGGTAGTGGTAGCCTAGGTAGGACAGATATTCGTAGGTGTTGAGAAGATATGGAATTATCTTCAAGGATAGTAGGCAGCAAATTGGCATTCATTTGAAAGGTTTCATGGCCAATAACAGAGGCATTATCTAGATATTAGTTTTGATTTCTGCCCAACTTGAGTACAGGGATAATTAGGATAGGTAGGTAGGGAGGGTCCTGATAATGCCTGGAGAGTTGTTGATTGGTTCTAAAAAGAGGGGGAGTGGTTTTAGAGCTATAAATGTAGGACTAGTAGGGGCGGGTGAGATTTGAGGACAGGGTGGGGAGTGGAGCGAGCCTGAGCATAGCAAGGGCAAGTGCAGTGGGGCTTAACCTGACCATGAGATCTGTAGGACCTGTATAAACACATAAGTACAATGAGACTTTTTTTAAATACTTTCTTACCCTTGTTTTTGCCTTCAGTATACAATTTTTACATAGTATACTGTTAGTAATCACTTTTTGCAGCCTTTTCGCACATTAAGCTTTCTTCTGCCAATTTTCTGCTATTTTTGTAGTTTTTGGGCTGCTTAGAAACTTAGATATGTTCACTAGAAAATCCTTAGAGATGGATATAGGAGTAACCCAGTTTAGTATTTTAGGGATGATTGTGGGACTTTGAGGATTACTAGTAGTGCTGTAGACCTGGTATGGCTAAACAATATAGAGCATACAGACAGGATAAGGTAATATTAATCTTAGCAGATCTTTTCAGAGTCGAGGAACAGTGCAGGAAAGTTTCCATTTATGTTTCAGCAGGGGAGCTGTCCTTCTAGCATTCAAGCCTTTCAGGGATCTAGCAAATAGAGGGGGATTGAACCTGATGATATATACAAAAATTAGTACATGGGCTAAGAAGTGAGTCCTTCAGCCAGTAGAATATAACACTGTTAAGAACATTTATTTTCTATACAGCAGAGCAGCAATAATCATAGAAAATGACCATAACACAATCAGAGCAGCACAGTAGTTAACACATTTCAAACCTCAATGGTAGTATTATTACATGCAGCCATGTATTTAAGAAGTAAAACAGTCTAAATAGTATGAAATAGTGTCAATTTGGTTTAAAAAATCATCCAATTCAAAGTCACTAGCTTATTTTTCTGTATTAGACTAGATAAAATCTGACCAGATATTTTAAATTTAAAACAGACAAAGTAGAGTGTAGTACTGGTATTTTAGTTTAAATATCAGATATCCCACAGTCTCTAACCATTATTTTTACAGTAGACTTATTTCAAACTGCATACAGATATAGTTGTGATTTAAACAGGCATAAAACAGTTTAGAGCATTACTTGTCTAGCTTAACTAAATCATTAAACACGGTTTCTAATGCCAAACACCAAGTCAATTAGATATAAATTACATTTATAACAGCAGTTTTAGTACATCATAGTTGCATAGAGACAACATAGCTGCAGTGGTAATGCCAGTAAAACACTGTTTCTGAATGGCAGAATCAAACCAGTGAAATAAACAAATAAGCAGAGCAGTAGTCAAGAATCAGAAACTTGAATACCAGTTGTATACATCCAAATAATTAGCTGAAAACAACACTAAGAAATTCCAGAGGTCTAATGGCTTACCAGTGAGCAGAATTCAACTGCTGATGAGCACTTGTGTCCTGATGGGAGACTAGTAATTTAAAGATGGCTGCATAAATAGCAGGAATATAATATAGACTTAGTATTGGGGGTGGGAAGTAGCAAAAAGGGTGTGAACCAGGTGCAATGCAAAGAAACCAGCCAAACAGTGAAAAAACTATCAGCACATTAAGTGCAATGAGGCTTGTGGATGAGGACATCTGAATACCTTGGGATTAGAACTCTAAACACCATCACACAAGCTACCTACCTTAGGTGCTGTGAGCCACAGAGACTGCTCAATATACAGGTGATCATTCATCACACCATCACCTGCATAAATATTTACTTTGGTATTCTCAGTTAACTAATGCATAATATGCAAGTTCAAATTGTACATTGCTGTCCTGATGCTATGTGACATACTAACCATGTGAAATGCGCATACAGCATTGATGATTTATTGTTGTGGCAGTTACGAGGGGCACTGCTGTTTTGAGGGGTGGGGGAACGAAAGCCTATGTTCTGCTAGGACACACACCAGTCTATCATTTAATCTCACTTTCAAATATGTCCCTTGAATGAAGTACCAGTAATCTGTTGCAGCAGGACTGCATGAATATTCCTTGCATGAGGCCTACCGAATACAAATGGTGACATGTTAATAGAATGGTGTCTGTAGTCCCATGTTGATGTAACTTCTGTCCAGATAGCCCAATATAGTTGCCTGCATAATGCACCTGGTCCATAGCTACAATGACATAACATAGCAATCCACTATACTATCGTATAGGTTATGGACTTAGCTTTCAAGTGCAGAAATTGACACAACTGTAGTTCAGGGCTGACTCTGTCTGATACGAGCAGTACACAGCCAATACATGGATAGGAACATGATGTGTGATTTGTTTGGCATCAATTTTCATATCTGCATGTCAGAAGGTGTATGGTATTAGTCCTTAGGTCCCTTGCTTGTGCACTACAAAGAGATGTTTACCGAATCTAAAATTGTTCGCACTCATGTACTCATCATGCCACGATGCGTAAATGAAAAAAATGTGTAGACTTTACTGAATTCCCTCCATTATTAAATAAATAGAAGAATGGAATTACTAAAAAAATACTCAGACTATTCTCTTGTTACTGTAGTTGGGATGCAGTATCATGGTGACATACTAGCTGTGCTATGTTGTATTATTTTAACAAAGAAATAGACTGGTGTTTGAGTCATGTGAATAGAAGGGGCTCAATGTTTATGAGTAAAGACATGAACAGAAAGAACTGGCTATTTTTGTTAACAAGTCTCTTCCACAGCAGATCTCACATGTTCTCATATCTAACATTTTATTTTAGGTTTTATAGATTTATAGCTTAGTACTAGGCTAGCTGCCCTTCTGAGCCATTTTAAGCCAAGCCAGTTATCCCATTGGGTGCTTAAAATTAACCAATCCCATCAGACATTAGATTCACTTAACCATTTTTAAGATTTGTAGTTATATTGTTCTGCTGATAATTACTAGATCAAAATGGGTCGACTTCAATAGATTGAAATCCCACTTACCCGTCTTAAAAAAATTAAGACGAAAAACCCAAAACTCCAGAGGACCGACTGCTCGGAACACCGACAGATCACTACGGGTAAGTAACTGCTTGGCCAGCATGTTGACCTTTTACCCTTACCTCCACAGTAGTGCAATCTCAGAGTTAAAATATTTAGTTAAGGGGTGTGGGGGCAAGTCCCCACATGGCTGGTTTTCTTTGCTTCAGTTTTAGTGTGTTTGCAGGGTTGAGTAAGTGGTTAAGTACCCATGGTGATCTGTCGGTGTTCCGAGCAGTCAGTCTTCTGGAACTTTGGGTTTTTCATCTTGGTCTTTTGAAAGTCAGGTAAGTGGAATTTCAGTTTACTGAAGAAAACCCACAAAGCATAGATATTTGGAGGGGACCCATGCAATGAGATAAAGCATTTAGAGCTGTCTCTGTCCATTAGTAGTACAGGGAGAATCCTGGGGTAGATTTCCTATTTTTCATCCATTGATCCAAGTTATTCTTGAATGTGGCCAGGCATGAGGTTTATTTTACATGGATGGAGAGTCTGTTCCAGAACAGTGGAATCCTCTGTAAGATATGCCTGTCCCTCTGAACCATGGACAGGCTAGGTAAGAAGGTTTATACTTCAACTATCCTAGCTTTTAGGGCAATCAGTTATAAGACCCATATATCTAGGTATATGTTGTCTCTTCTTTCTCAGGCTTGTCAGCTTTTTTTCTGGTCTTCCAGACTCTGAGAGCAAATCTTCTGCTCTTTTCTTGCTAGGGACTTCCTCTCACATAATTCATTATTCCATCAAATGTTGTTATAATGCAGCAGATGCCTCATCTAGGGCTGCTGCTTTTGGTTTAGTAATGAGGAGATATTCTTGTCTTAGGCTTCAACCTCTACCTGATGATATTAACGCTAAGTTGATGGATGCTGCTCTGGATAATAAACTTTTGTTTGGAGAAGCAGCTGCTGGTTTGTTTAAGTCTCTTCAAGACAAGGGGAATGCCTTACAGGAGCTTAAACATTAGTTTGTTTCTCCTGTGCCTAAATTTCAGAAAAACTACCCTTCTAAGCCAGCCTTTTTTTGAAGGCAATCTCACCCTCCTACTAAAGTTAAAAAGGGTGGTAAATGGGCTCCTCCTGCTAAGGCCACTCAGACTGTAGGGATTTAGAAGCTTCCCTTTCCTGACAAACCAGGTGCTGTCTGACTATCTGCCTGCTCCCAGCCACATTCCTCTTTCTCTTTGCCTTTCTCTTTCTATTGCTATTTGGCTTCGAATCACCCAGGATTCTTGGTTCTGTCAGTCATCTGTCAGGGGTACTTCACTGTGTGGATATCTCATCCTCCTTTTATGGGCGTTCATCAGCCACCACAGGAGCAACTTCCTTTTTTTTCCAAGATGTTCTTTGAGATCTCTTGTCTCAGGGTACTATTCAAGAGGTGCCTGTGTCCAAAAAAGGGAGGGGAGGGGTTATTCAAGAATGTTTCTAGTGCCCAGAAAAGTGGGAACTTGAAGACCAATTCTAGACTTCTCTCTTCTAAACACTTTTCTGAAGGTGCCTTTCTTCCAGATGTTGTCCCTACAGACTATGTTTCCTCTCTTGCTGCCTCAGGCCTTTCTGGTGTCTCTGGATCTCAAGGATTATTATCTCCATATTCCGATCCATCCTCTTTTCATGAAGTTTTTGCAATTCTCTGTTGCTTCCTGGCATTTTCAGTTCTGTGTTTTGTCCTTTGGCCTTTCTACTGCCCCAAGGGTGTTCACCAAATGCCTCACTCCTGTGAATGCTTTTTGCAGGCTTCAAGGGATCCAGATATTTCCTTTCTTGGATGATCTGCTGATTCAGGCATCCTCTCCAGGGGCCCTTTTAAAAAATCTTCATTTTGCCATTTCTCTTCTTTATAGCCTGGGGTTCAAAATAAACTTCAAAATGTCTTCTTTGACTCCTTCTCAGGATCATGTCTTTCTAGGTTGCAGGATTCAGATGGTGCTAATGCTGGCATCCCTGCCTCCTCCAAAAGCCTTAATTCTCATTTCTTACTTTCAAACTCTTCTTCCTCTGATTTCAGTTATAGCCAGGAAGTTTCTGAGAGCTCTGGGTTTCATGGCTTCCACCATTCTGATGCTCCCTCTTGCCAAACCCCACATGAGGAAGTTCCAGTGGTTTCTGAAGTTGGTGTGGCTTCAATGTGCACATCATCTAGACTTTATAGCTCATCTTCTTCCTTGTCTCAAGAAGGAATTTCTCTGATAGATTCAGAAGTTTTCTTTGAATCAAGGGCTCACTTTTCATCCCCCTCTTCTCTCTCAATAACTGTTCACAGATGCTTCAGATGTGGGAGAGGGAGCAACTTTTGGCTCCCTGAAGGTACAGGGAGTGTGATCACCTCATCACAAAAGAAGCACATCAATGTGAAAGAGATGAGAGTGCTTATGCTGGTTCTTTGGGCCTTTCATCCTGTTTTCTCTCTGTGGTCTCTCAAGGTATTCACAGAAAATACCACAGTTATGTGGTATATCAACAAACAAGGGGGAACAAGATCTTACCTTCTTTGCCAGCTGACTCTTCTGATATGGGATCTGTCTGTCAAGTATCAAGTGACTTTTTAGGCAGTTTATATTCTTTCAGATCAGAACATTGTGCCAAACACTCTGAGCAGGTCCTTCACTCAATCCCATGAATGGATGCTTCACAGGGATGTGTTTTTGAACATTGTTCACCAGTGGGATACTCCTCAAATAGATCTCATCTTCCTCTGCTTTGTGTCAGAGTCCCAGGTCCTCTGGTGTGGAAGGTGGATGCCCTCTCATTTTCTTGGAAGGGGATGTTTCTTTATGCATTCCCTCCCCTTCCTCTCATTCCGAAAGTCCTGTTCAAGATTCAACAGGATGCTCCAAAAATCTTGTTGTGGAGTCCCTTTTGGCTGCAGCAGCACTGGTTCCCTCTGCTTTTGCATCTAGCCAAGGGCATTCATCACAAGTTACCCCGCAGGGTGGATCTACTCACACAAGGCAAAGGATCTCTCATCCATCCTCACCTGTCCATGCTTCAACTGACAGTGTGGGTGATAAGGTTTTGATTCCTCATAGACAGCTTTTTTTCTGAGGACGTGCTCCAGGTCCTGCAGGAGGCCAGGAAACATACAACTAGGAAATCCTACTTATCTAAATGAAAGAAATGTTCAATTTTGTGTCTCTCTCATAACCTGGACCCACTTACTGTGGATGTTCCTTTGGTTCTCTCTTATTTGTCTGAGTTACTCAATGTTGTTTAGGCCTATTCTTTTATTAAGGCTGACTTATCAGCTGTTTCTGCTTGCCTGCCTTTAACTCCTCCTTTAGCTTCTAGATTTGAGGCTAAGCAATTTCTTAAAGCTGTCCTTAATATTAGACCTCAAAAGAAGTCTGTTCCTCCTCCCTGGGATATTAATTTTGTTCTGTATAAATTGACTCAAGCTCCTTCTGACCCTGCTGTTTCAGCTTCCTTGCAACATTGTTCTTGGAAGACAGTTCTTTTGTTAGCTCTTTCTTCTGCCAGACGGGTGCCTAAGTTGCAAGCCCTTATGGCTTGTCTACCTTTTTTTGATATTCCATGAGGACAGGGTGCCCTTGCATACTAATCCTTCTTTTATGCCTAGCAGATTAATGAGTTGTCTGTCACTTAATCAGTCTATTAATTTTCCTACTTTTTTCCCTTCTCCACAGTCTGACAGTGAGAGGGTGCTGCAAATCTGGATGTACATAGCTCAGATTTTATTTGGATAAGACTAAAGCTATCAGAAAATCTGATCAGTTGTTTGTTTCTTTTCATCCTAGATCTTTAGGATTGGCTGTTTCCAAGCAAACTATTTTTCTTGGATTTCAAAAGCTATTACATTTTGTTACACTTTTCATGGTGAGAGCCTTCCTTCTTCTGTAAAGGATCATTCTACTAGAGCTGTGGCTTCTTCTGGTGCTTTTGTCAAGGGCTTAGACACTAATAATATTCTTGAAGCAGCTACCTGGACTTCAGTGCACACTTTTATCAAACACTACAAGTTGGATGGTGTCTCCAGAGCTAGAGCTGGTTTTGCTAATGCCATTGATCATGGCTTCTTAGAGGGCTTTCCTGCTGTTCCTCCTCCCAAGTGAGAAGTAGTGCAGCTGTGAATGTAAGGACATAGTGCAGTTGTGTAAAATCTTACCATCATGGAAGAAGTCCTTGCCTTCACCACTGCAGTATTTACTCCCTCCCTCCATCCCCTTAGTCTTTTTCCTTCTAGGATGTGCAAGTTCTCTTTGTTTTTTCTTGGACTGGTGTTCCTACTGGGGCAATCAGTTCTGAGGATGGTGCATGTGAATGTCACCTTTATGCCCTGCACTACACGAGGAGCATTTGGCTGATGTTCAATGTACCTTAAAGCAATAGTAGGCTTTGGTAGACTGGCTGGACATTGGGCTTCCATGGCAGAGAATCCCAAATGTAATGAATATTGTCAGATGTGAAGGCAAAGACATCTACCTTTATGGTAAGATTTTACACAACTGTATTTTCCAGGACATTTGTAATGACAAATTCGAGGAGACCCTGTGATTGTCCATTAGTGGTAGTATAGGTTTCCATTCTATTGTCTGAAAGTTCTTCAGCTATAGAGGGAGTTCTGTAGCTAGCCAATATATGGTACAGGGCCTTTCTGATCATGATTTGGACATGAAGAAACTGTAGTGCATCATGCTGCTGTACTAGCCTTGATGTGAGTCCTTTCTGAATTAAGATTGAGACACCTCCTCTTGCACAGTGCTGGTCTAAAAATGTGGAAGGCATTACAGCTTTGCAGACCCAGAGTGCTCACCACCATTTTAAACCACATCTCAGTCACTATACAGATGTTTACATTTATCAGAAACGCTTTCATATTTCCTTTATTTGTTTCATTATATCAGTAGGTATATCTGGTAGGCATTATGGAAAAATGCACTGTGGGGTGTGTCTAATGACTTGCTAATATTCATAAGTGAAGCATCATGGTCTGTTGATCATGGCTTTCTAAGCTGACCAATATCAGACCCCCTTCAAGTGACACCAAAAACTAAGCCAGTTATGGAAGTTAATTAGTTTTTACTCGTATCGTGGCACCATCCTAGGAGAATGTAGAATGATACACAGTGCTAGGCTGATACCTGCTTGTGACACACAGTCTGAGAACTCCATCATGTCTCTGTTCATATAGTCCAAGGTGGTACATCTCAAGTCACACTGAAACCCACATGTACTATGACAGAGTCATATAGCTACCTCTTGTTCAAGAACATGAGTGAGTGAGTGAGTGAGTGAGTGAGTGAGTGAGTGAGTGAGTGAGTGAGTGAGTGATCTGATAAATCCTGGCATCACACATGCATTCTTTCTTTGCTCAGCCTGGTATGAGGTGCATCAGTACATGTTACAATGGAGTCACCTATAATTAAAATGTTTAGTTTAGTGAATGCTTGACTTATGGGCTTAGCATCCATGACTCTAAGACTACTTGAGTTATGTGAGGTGTTAGGCTTAACAGGTAGACAGTGTTGGAGAGGGTGCTTTGAGCCTGTGTTGTGTTTAGGAGGTCTTTGAAGTTTAGACAACTTAATCTGTAGAAGCTCACCATATGATGGATTATGTATGGTATGATGGCTCTGATAAATTGTGGTCTGTGGTGCTCTAAGATCTTTAAATATCTGAGTTTGAAGCATACAGATCATTATATACACCACCTATTGTGAAATATGTCATGGTGCTGCTGTCCTTTAGTGTGCTGTGTTGATCCTTGCTGACCAAAGCTTTACATATCATTTAAATAGGCTAATTTATGGTACTACCCCTAAATCTGTAATGGGGTCAATATTATATGCTCGACCACTTAGCTTGTTGAACGCTGAAACAGCGACAGTTAAATGGCGACAGCTTAAAATTGTGACCGACCACTTACATGAATTTTTTCATCTTTAAAGAGTTCACTTGGCCGTTATCGGGGATTTGCCCTTCCCAATGTAGAGCAATCTCGGAGTTGGTATATTTAGTTGGGGGGGTGTGGGGGGCACAGCCCCCCACTTTGTTAGGGTTTGGAAGTTTATTTTAATTTGTGATGGCCAAGAAAATTCTTTCTCGATGAAAAAATTCACGTAAGTGGCCATTCGCGATTTTAAGCTTTCGCCATTTAGCTGTCAATGTTTCGCTGTTCAACAAGCTAAGCGGTTGAGATTCTAATACAGACCCATCTGCAATGCTATCACAGAATTTGCTTAACTCTCATACTGAGTTTTCTTTCCTTTATGAAAACCTCTTTGGAAGATCACAGCCATACTCACCTTCTTTAGTGGAAGTGTATATACAGGCTAACTTATGGTTATACTAGTACAGGTGATAAAAAGGGGCTAGTTTACATAAGACAGATATTTGATATGCCAATTCTTTTTTTCATTACAAGGGGGAATTTAATAAATCCAACATGTTTTTTATTTCATGTAGGTTTTGCACCACAATGCTTACATGGGTGGAAACAATAAGTGCTGCTTAGGGTCACGCATCCATGCACATGCAAACACGGAAACTTCTGTGGCATGCAAATGGCCGATAAGCAGGTGAATCTCATGCAAATGAGGCAGGTAGAGCAATCCCACATGCAGAAAGGCAACTGTTCAGACCCCTTGTCAGTGTCCATAGTGTACATGGAAAAATTCTGCATACAGACATCTAGACATTCAAAAGGGGGTGTAAAATTGTAGAAATATGGACATAAATCCTCTGAAAATATAAAACCACATATACATATGAGCAAAACTATTAGTCTGTTTGTTAGAAAGATTAAAGGGAATAAGTCAAATTAATATATTTTTTTAATAGTCTCAGCATGTTTGCACTACGTGCCACAGTGAGCAAGCATGCTTAATGGGAAACTTAAAAATTAAAGAAAAAAATAATTTTATAGAATGTGCCAGAAATGTATATTAGGAGTTTGCAAGGGGTCCCTACAATGGTGCATTACTGCTGTTGCTAAAGTGATTGGCCTATGAAGCATGTAGTTTCTAGGCTGTCAGCATGGATACGTATGCAAATGATGTGGGGTTATTGAATAGCAGAAAGGAGTACTCATGTCTGCATATATCCTTTGGGTAGGGTCCTACAACATGCTGATGTTTACACAAGATGTGTCTGACATCTTGGGGGTGTATCCTCTTGCTTCTAAGCTCTTTTAAGCTTAGATGCACATGTTCATGGCACACCACCTGGCTCAGTGTGTTCTTAAAACTCAATGTATTCAATTAGAAAATTTGAACTTTGTATAAGCTATGCTGTGCGGTGCAGTGCTGTGAGTGGCATTGCTCACTGAAATAGGGACATTAAATGCTGTTAATTACATTGTAGGCAGGTGGAATGCATCATAGTTAGCCAATCTCACATTCTGTGCCTATGGCAGAGCTGTATAAAGTATGCATACACCATACCTTCTGATTTTCCCCCAATACTCTGGACCATTGGATTACAGATATCAGAATTTTAACTGAGATAATGCTTGGGGCTCTTCTGTAGGTCTGTTACATCGGTGTGTGCTAGAGGTGGAAGTCAATGCTGCTGGTGCTGCTGACAATAAGTCTAGGCTGAAAAGGAGAAGAGTGCTCAGGCCCAAGGTAACCTTCCAGGAGCTACATGAACTGGAGATTGTAGAGTGCTACGGGGTGAACAGAGACATACTACTACAAGAACTGACTCCGCTCTGCCACCCACAACTCAGACCCAGGGTCAGCAGAGGGGAACCCTTCCCAGTGGAAACAAAGGTATGTGTAGCCCCTCAGATACTAGCTACAGGTACTTTCCAAAGACCAGCTGGGGACATGGGGGTCTCACAGGCATCTGCATCCAGGATACTCTACCAGTTCCTGGATACCATGCTGCCACATGCCAATGAGCACATATCTTTTCCCTGACCACTGAGATGAGGGTCAGCAATATGCAACACTTCTACCATGTAGCACACTACCCTGAAGTACTGGGTGCCATAGATTGCACTCATGTACACATCAAGACACCACCTAGTGAAGAGGGTAGAATCTACATCATCCATAAGGGGTATCACTCCATCAACTGCCAAGTCATGTGCAATGCCCAGGGGATTATCCTGAATGTGTGTACTGGCAGCCTTAGCAGTTATCATGACCCCCATATCTGGCATGCTTCACATCTGTACCAGATGTTTGCTAGGGAGGATATCCCACATGGTCATTTACTGGGAGGTGTTGGCTATGCCCTGGAACTGTGGATGATGATACCCATCAGGAATGCACACACCTATGGAAGAGTGCCATAATAAGGCACATGCACAAATTAGGAACATCATAGAGTATTTGGTCTTCTGAAGTCACGGTTCTGGTGCCTTGATATATCTGGTGGAGCCCTGCAGTACTCTCCAGCCACTTGTGCACATATGTTCACAGTATGTGCTATGCTACACAGTATGATCCTGTGGAAACAGTTGCAGCAGCATCAGCAAAGAGAAGGGATACACTGTCCCCACCAGTGCCTAGGTCACCACAACCACAGTCACAGGAGGACTTGGAGGAGGAACCCACTGTTGATGCCCCTGTAGGCAGACATAGGCATGCTTAGTATGCCCTGGCTTTGGCTAAGAGACAATGTGTAGCACATTCTCTGACAACCCAGAGACCTAAGGAGTGACACCTTACTCCTACTCACATACATATATTAAACAATGCCAGGTAACCTACACAATCTGTACCTGTCCATGTATTGGCTGTGTACTGCTCGCATCACCCCTAAATGACAGTTCTGTCAACTGCTGCATTTGAAAGGTAAGTCTCTAACCTACACAGTACTTGTTAGGATTAGTATGATATGGTATGGCATGTATGGATCTGCTACATGTATGCAAGTAAATATAGCGGGCTATTTGGACAGAAATATCATCCACTTGGGACTACAGATACAAAGTCCACTATCACATGTCCTTTAATAGTCACTAAGCCTCATGCATGGAATATTCACTACATCAGTCAAGGGAGCTGTTAAACAGAGGGGTTACATGATATTTGGACTACTGTGTATCCCAGTAGAACATGCAGTGTTGTTCCCCCACCCCAACACTGCAGTATTCCCATATAACTGCTGTAACAGTAACTCATCAATGGTATATCAGCAGTCCAGGCAATCTCAGGGCAGTAACATAGAAACTGATCATATATTGTATGTCTCACTTAATGCAGAAATACAAAGTATGTATTGATGCTGTTGATTGCATAATAAATGACTATTGTCTGCCTGGCAACTTCTGTGGATCAGTAGACTAGGGAAGTCAGCATGGGTGATGGTGTTGATGGCTCTAATCTGGAAATATCCACATATTGTGGGTGTGACGTATCCACATATTGTGGGTGTGAAGTACTAATATGTTGTTTTTTTTTTTCTACAGACTGTCAGTCTGTGTGTGGTGTAACATTATTAACCTCTGTCACATATTAATTATATCAGACAGCTGAAGAATACTGAGGACAATTTGAGTGAAGTGCATTACTGCAGACACAGACACAGATGTCATTGCCTGTAATGCACAAAATCCAGGACTGGAGTACAGGTGGGTGTGGCCTGGAGTCAGTTTATAAGTATTGACAATCCCACTGGGCATGCTCATACACTTTGTTAAACAGAGCATGAGTTTGTTGCCCCTTGCCCAAAATTACCTGTTATGTATAGATATATCTATACATACATACATAGGTTCATAGGTTCATACTAGGCTATCTGCCCGAGGGCATTTATAAGCCTAGCCCATAGTTTTGTGGCTTACACCACCCCTTTAGTTTGGAGAAACTATGCCCATTATTTTACTGTGCCTATAGGTTCATAGGTTCATACTAGGCTATCTGCCCGAGGGCATTTATAAGCCTAGCTTATGTATACATATACATACAAACATATGCATACATATACATACAAACATATGTATACATATCTGTTTGTTGCTATGTCTCTCTCCACTAGATAGTATATATATATATATATATATATATATATATGTATATATATATATATATATATATATATATATATATATATATATATATACCAATAGAAATATACCTATATATAGCTATATATATAATATAATATATATATATATATATATATATATATATATATATATATATATATATATATATATATATATATATATAAACATACATCTTAGGTCTTTCTCCATATATATGCGTAACACATATATATACCTCACACACAGCTACATTTCTATATACATCTCTGTTATATACATAAACATGTGTGTGGATGTCTGTATTGTCTTACATACCCTGATAATGATGAGTAAAGATGCACTATCATACATCTATAATGTTGCTCAAATGATTCAAAGTAAGGGCTGAACAGTACATAATGCACTTACCTACAGATCCCTGTGGCTGCTGGATGTCACCACACATACAGCAACAGATGAACAGGTGGTGTAATGTATAATGATGTCTACGCAAGCATGGACAGGGCACATTATTCCTGTCCACAGGCTTGCCCATCCAAATGCAAACAGCCACATATGGCTAAACTGGTAACTGTAGCCACATAGCTAGGAGAAATAACACTTATCTAACTGATAAGCTACTAGATGCAGATAACAGTATGAAGCAATTTTACTTTCCATGCTACAGATGCTGTTCAACACAAGCGTAATTTGTATAATCCACAAATAGTTTGCCTGCAGTCATATATAAAATAGACATCAGCCGTGGTGTGTGTGAAAAGTACTGTGATTTATAGTGTACAAGAGTAGTTTGGTAGGGGTTCTAATTTCACTGCAAGCCACATGTGTGTATGCACATATCCCATCATGCAAAACAACTGAGAATCCCTCATTGACTATGAAGCTGTGGTAGTTCTGTACATTTTGGCCCTTGAAGTTGCTGCCATTTTCCAGACTACCCTCTTCTACAAGGCTTGCTGATGTCATCAACCTTAAGACTACCAGCTGCCATCATAATGTCAGACTTAGGCTGTGGTGTGTGTGATAAGTACTGAGAGCCATAATGTATAAGAATAATTTTGAATGGATTCTAACCTCACTGCAGGCCTTTTGGTGTTTGTCAGTGTGAGCATGTACCCACCTGGAAATCAACTGAGAATCCCTCATTAACTATGAAACTGCAAAAGTTCTGCATTTTTTGGCCCTGTAAGTTGCTGCCATTTTCCAAACTGTCCTTCTACAAGGCCTGCTGATGTCATCAACCTTAAGACTACCAGCTCCCATTATAATGTCAGAGTTAGAGTTAGAGAGTGGAGGTATCTCAATCTTCATTCAGAAGCCTGTATTGTGTGCAGTAAGTACTGTGAGCTCCAGTGTGTAAAAGTAGTTAGGTAGGGATTCTAATCTCACTGCAGACCACTTGGTGTGTTTGTGCACATGTACCCCCCTGCAAAGCACTTGAGAATCTCTCATTGACTATGAAACTGCAATAGCCCTGCACTTTTTGGCCCTGTAAGATGTTGCAATTTTCCCAACTGCCCTCTTCTACAAGGTCTGCTGATGTCATTGACCTTAAAACTGCCAGCTGCCATTGTAATGCCAGAGTTAAGCTGTTGTGTGTGCAATATGTACTGTGATCTATACTGTGAAAAACTAGATAATTAAGGGCTCTAATCTTGCTCCAGGACACTCAGTATGTGTGTGTGTGTGTGTGTGTGTGTGTGTGTGTGTGTGTGTGTGTGTGTGTAACTTTGTATGACATAAGTATGATCACCTCAGTAACTTAGAAAGAGGTAGGGTTTTGCCATATTTTGGTTGTATCAGGTGATGTTGGCCTCCAACTGAATGACCACAACTAGGTCTGCTGATGTCATCAAGCAAGAGATGTTCTGAACAGACAGTAATAGCAGACTTGGGTGTAGTGCATGAGTACATACTGTGATTTGTAGTGTGTACCATTATATAGGTAAGTGTTCTAATCTACATGCAGCCAACTTCCGGTGTGTGTGTGTGTGTGTGTGTGTGTGTGTGTGTGTGTGTGTGTGTGTGTGTGTGCTGTGCTGTGTCCTGTAAACAGGAAGTGGAAGTGGTGCTATCTTCAATACAGCCAGGTCTGTGTGTGTGGCTGTTACAGCATTTCACATCAGCTTATGGAATCATAGGATCTTTTAACTTTCATATTATAATGGCCCTACAGTCCTCACAATCCTAGCCAAGTTAATAACTTTATTTACATGAGCAGCACATATTGACCCTGTCCATGAGAGACATAGGCAAAAGGGCTGTGGTTAATGAAGTTCACCCAGCCAATCATATAGATGGCATCTGACGTGGTCCACTGAGGTGCTCTGTTTGCCATTAGGCAGGATTCTGCTTCAAAGGTGTGTTAAAGTCTGCTAGACAAATCTCTCCCACCAGCAAGTATTACGAATGTCACATGCCAAGTTAATGTCCTTAGAGTGAATAATCCATATACCATGCCACCTCCTGATATGCAGCATTTCCATTCAAACAGGGTCACACATTGCCCTGTATTCAAGGCAGAGGTCACCTCTGAGTAGTCTACATGCCACAGGCTACAATGACCACCGATTTCAGATGAACCCCCATTAAACAGATACTGAAGGCATGAAGTTCCCTTGTGAAGACCATTGTGTTGTGTGCAATTGCCAGTTATGTTTGGAAAGGTACAGTACCAAATGGCTACTGCACTCAAATACTGGCATGCTGTGGGAAGAGTACATGGAGGTTATGACATATGATTCCCATATTACCACTGGGGAGACATGGTGATCTTAAGTACATTAGGTGTAAACCTGTGTGGCCAGGCCTTTGTGCCCAAGTCTATCACCCCTGAGTATGTACATCACATGTTGCGACTGATGTGCTACTTACCAGGAACATAGGTGTTACTGATGGAAATGATACTACATATGTATTTGCATGGAGTTTACAGCCATTAGTATGTCAACAGGTATTTGGTCATCAATACCCTCTCGAAGGATAGTGACATACCTCACAGAGTCTATGACCGCTCACAGTTTGCAGACATCCGCCAACATTGTCAGCCACAGACAGTCAGTATTCACTTGTATCATGGTTAAATGGATCCCAACCAGTACACAAACCAGGACTGAGCCCTGTTGAACACTGCTGCTTACAGATTAGCTATTGGTGGTGGATTTCTCTTTTTTGAGTATGTGTGCTATCAATGAGCCACTTAGTGACCCCTATAATGATGTTACCATGGATGCCTAAGTGGGTGCTTTTTTAATGATGCTTGAGTGGGGCATAGATTTACATGACTTGGCTATGTCCAGATGGTTCTATCCACTGATGTCCCTCACCCAGGTCCTTGGTGACTGCCTTGGACATGTCTACCACATTAGCAGCCATGATCTCCCTGTCAAACATCCAAACTGTGTACAGTCAACTGTTTGTAGATCACATATATGTTTGCTAATCAGCTCCATGATGATTTGCCCCATGGGCATACAGATATGGCTACTCAGCCAAATAGGTCTATAGTTCCGATGGTTGGTGGATGCACCACCTCTAAGCAAGAGGATAACAGTTGCCATTGTCCAGTCAGCTGGGATGCAGCCGGTGGTTGCAGTATGATTGCAAGAAATTCCCAGTGGTGTTAGTAATCCTTGGTGGATCCCATGTAGCACGCAGCCTGGGATGTTAGCATGTCCAATAGATGCTGTGTATCCCCATAGAGAGGACAGTTATGACCTGCTCTTCAGATATGGACGGTATGGGACAGGTTGTATGAATGTCATGTGCCACATGTGGTGGGGACTGGGGAGTGAACTTGACGCAGGACCTGTGGGACAGCAGTTTAGCTATGAGTACAGACCCATTATATGTGGTATCATTATGTATGAGTTTACCGACAATCTGGGCCTGTCCTCTGAGGTTACACATGTAACTACACTGTACATTGTGGTTCTGCTTTGTGGGGGAGGCTAACTTTGTCACATACTGTTTCTACATGACAACACACAGACACTATGTGCTTGTTTTAGCTGCGGAGGTTGTGCCTCCATTTTAGGGGGCATCCTCACCCCAACTGTCACACAGCAATTTCCACCTCTTGTTGTACAGCCTGCTAATAGCAATTGTCCACCATGCAGGTTTGCTGTGCCACAAGGAGCTCATGTTCCTCCTTTCAGGTCCAGCCGAGTATATGCAGTTGTACTGCTGCTTACATAATGCATGGGTGTAGAGCTCTGCATACTTGCCTGTCCCAAGTGAGGGGGGAAGTACAGTCACACTATGTAAACCATCCCATAGGGGGTAATACATTGCTTTGTTGAAGTATAATTCTGTATTTACTGCAAGAGGGGGTAGGTTTGATAGTTTTAATGAGACTGATCTGTGTTCAGATCTAACCAGGGAGGACCTTACTGTGGTGGGCTGCAGTGATCACCCATATTGGGAAATACATGAAACACTACTTTGCCTCCCCTTGTGGGGATGTCATGCCACTGGTCCAGGGCATTGTAGTTAAGTACATGGACTAACCTTTGGCCAAGTGAACTTCAGCATGACTAACTAACAAAGTTGGTGGTTACTTAATGTCACCCAAACCATGGTGTAATGATATATCTTGCTAGACACACATACATTCAAATAAGCACAACAGGTATCCTGATTCATGGAGTTACTCCTGTAGCTGGTAATGGCTTGATTAGGTGCCCTTCCAGCAGTGAAAAGCACCTGCAGTGTCTCCGGGAAAGCATAGTGTTTCACTAAATCTGGATGTGTATCTGTCCTTAATGAATATGTATACACCACCTGCATTACCTTGCACACTGTCAGTTTGAGGTATGAACATGTGGAAGGACAGGTAATCTGTTATGGCTGTGGTGCTGTCCACAGCCATGAACCAGGTGCCTTTGACTGCAAAGATATTTGCATATTCCAAGGTGGTGCACCTTCCACAGAGTGGGGTTTAGTGTTACCATTCCCAGCATGTAGCAGCATAACTGTGATGTTGCATGCAGATGGCATTCTCATTGAAAAGTTTTCCTTCCAGATAGTGCCTATAAAATGCACTCTGGGGGTGTAAACACCATTGTCCAGTACTCAAAATCCCAGGGGTGAGAGATGAAAACCATCTCTGGCAAAGCATTGACATCTGTTAATCACATCATCCCAGGCAGACATGTAGTGGATCCCCTTATAATGACACAACACACTAAGGCAATTATTAACATCCCTCATTGTGTGTGTGTATTGAGCCTTCATCCTAGGTGAGGGTCAAATGCAGTTGAAAGCTATGGGCATACCCGTAAGAGACACAAAGTGTGTAATCTCAGTAATGTGTTTGCATACAGTCTGGTGACATATGTCCCTAGTTGCACACACCTGCAGGAAATATGATGTCACCATTATGTCACCTGATATTCCTTTAGTTGCAGCAATGCGTGGTATAGCATATCATGTCAACCCACAGACATCTAACTGTGACATTTCCCATATGTAGCCTGATGACATGGACATCAATGTGTCTCAAGATGTACTCACTTATAAATAATAGGTCTACATTTGTGTTGTGCCTCAGGTGTGTGACCGGTAAGACAGCAGTGCATGCATGATTATGTGTACTATGCTCTCCAGAGGTAGGATTGTCTGAGATGTCTGTTTGGGAATGTGGTTGGTAAGGAGCTGCACACATGCAGGTGTGTGTAATGTAGGTGTGGGTGGTGCATGAGGTGAGCTGTGCATGTTGGCAAAATGCTCATTGCCATATGTATTGACTGCTGTGTGAGACACTATGGAATCAATGTTTGATGTGCAGTCACATCTGTCACACATTGTGTTTGTGTGGCATAGGAGTAGAGGGGTGATCATGCTTCCACATGTCATCAGCAGTTATTGATAGAGCCATTAGCAATACAGTCATGCTTGTGTGTATGTCACATCATGCCATCATTAGGCAGTGTCATGAGAAATGGTGAAATGTAACATGTCACCTTTATGTATGTCTCTTAAGGTAACACAGCACCTGACAGTCATATAATACATTGCCAGCCATGTGGACCTTGGACTGATCCAACTCCTGTCATTAGGCATGGCCCCAATATCATACCTACAAATGTGACACTGTACTCATTTTGCAAAGTTAACATCATGCTGCCATACCCTTGGGGTTGACAGCCTGAAACGCAGTGTTTGTAGGCACACCTTGCAGTGAAGATGTGGATCCTCATGCATGCACAGAGGACTTGTTCAACTTTATTGACATTACATTGGTTTTGCAAGTGCACAATGCCTGTCAGCAACCACACAGCAAACTGGTTGTTGTATGACATGATGTGGCAACACAAACATGTTTTCTGAGTATGTAACTGTACAGTATGACATACCTAGGTACTGTGGCAGGTGGATTTACTTTGGTCAAAGGTGGCCAGTCCTCTGCAGTTGGCCTCACAGCCATGTCATGCAGACATCCACCATTAATCTGTTGAAGGGCAGGGTGCATGAAGTGTTGTGAAATTTTCACCTAAGATGGATCACCACCTCTGTGCTGTTTGTTTTGGCAAGCCTGGACATCTATATCACTATTGTGAAGCTGCATCTTTGCTCCTAATCACCATCTGGTCAGTTCTCTAGTGATGTACTACCAATCCTGGTACAGAAGGCATAATACATGCAAAAGCCAACTGATTGCTAAGGTCACTAATCAAGGCACCTACCTGGACAAGGTTATGTGAAGCCTACAGAGCATTTCATGATGTGGCACAACCATGTCAGTGAACAAACAGGCTGTGCCCTGCTACCCATCATGAGTGTCATAGTAACATTTTGCATGTGATGAGAGAAAAACTATCGGAGCATGGTATCCCATGACAGAGTGGTTGTGGTGAGACCAGCAGTAGTAGTAGCCAGACATAATCAATTCAGGGGTCTCCCTTGCTTTCTGTATTCTTCAGAAGGTAATTGTGTCCTTGCAGTGCACACCACTTGAATAGTGTCTAACTGCAGAATGCCTGTGTAAAACCTCCTAACTTACCTTCACAGGGTATACATATTATGCTTCCCTCCATTGTTTTTCTGTGCTCTGTACAGACATCTTGGATGACTCATTTCTTGGAGCATGATGGAAGTAAGTGCAGTACTTAGTTGGACAAAGTACAACTAATATGGAGTGTCAAGCAGTGTCCCCAGATCTGTCAGTTGTCTGATATGTAAAGCCAAGAAAGGAGTTAGCATGTATACGATCAGTAACAATGTTGTACACCTGCTGACACTGGACCAAACATAGTTTGTTTTGCTGAAGAGCAGATTATGCCTACTTACCCTAACTGGTGGATCTCATTGAGTTTTATAGTATGCAGTTGATGATGGGAATATGACTCACTCTACCTACCATGGCCTGACAAGGTGTTTGACAATATTAGGCCACCAGGCCTTGCTGGAAATTGTGTGGGATATCTACAGAGTAGTATGTCAGCTGTGGGATCACCAAGTGTCTACTAGTCATAATCTGGGAAGAAAGCATTGGGAAGATCTAGTACACTACAGTGATGCCAGTCAGCTGTGGACTTCCTTCAGACATCATTAATGGAGTACCACTTGTAGCCATTCCCTTCTCAGCACTCACCAGTCGGAGCTGGATCCGATACGATTCCCGATGACCATTTTGATTTTCGATTTTATTTGATTATTTAATTTCATAAGCAGGCGCCTTCATTTCCATTATTTCATCACTCGGCGCGAGCCAGTCGGCGCCGTCGAGCCACCCTTCATGCGTCAGGAGCACAAGGGTTTCACGATTCAGAAGGAACAGCCACAACAATTTCCTATACTCCACCGTTTCAAGCTGGCAAAGAAGCCAGGCGGGCCTGAAGAAGCAGGCAGGCAGGCCACTAATTTTATTTTTTTATGCTTTGTTGCAGCAGCAGTAATCTTAATTTTATATGTAAGTCAGCATGGGTTATTTTTACACTAGTGGCAAGCAGGTTAGGGCAACAAGCTACGGGCAGCTAAGGTAGGGGAAGCAAAAAGCAGCTGGATGTGCTCCCTAAATAAGAATGACCACACTATAAAATATAATCAGTTTACAATAATAATTCATCAAATCTAATAACTTATATGTCAGATGTTCAATTTCCGCTAGCTTTGTGTTAATTTATAGTATGTTAAAATGATATCCTACTAAAACTTTTTCACTAAACGCTGTCTTACTAGTAATACTAGGGGTTGGTGATCATTTGCCTTGGATGATGACCCTAAAAAATGAAAGTAAAATAAGTTTTCCTTGCAAAATGAAATCTTAGCTAACTACACAGAAACATGATTGTTCTTTTAGTTAATAACCAGCTAATTCTATAATGTGTGCTAGTTTGTGCAAGCTTTTGTATGTGTTGTTTGATTTAAAGCAGTGCCTGCCGACATGGTGGTGGAAGAAAGTGGTTTGTTTTGTTTTTTCAGTTAAGCAGAGTGTTTTGATGTTTGTTTTATGTTTAAAGTGTTTTTTCTGTTTTGTTGTTATGTGTTTTTTATTATAAATTTATATTAATTTATCAAGATGTAATTTAAAGCAATTATGTATTTGAAAAGCTTTACACATTTATACAAACAGCTACATTTTTAAAATTTGAAGTCTATATAAAACTCAATATAAAATATTGAAAAAGGTATAATTAGTTTACATAAAGTAAAAGTTGTACACAGGTACAAGGGCAATAGGTCCTACAAGGGAAGCAAGGGGTTATGTATTGAAGTAAGATAAAAAAGCCCTGATGTATTGATTCATGAGAGGATGAAAGGTAAAATTTTGCAAGTAAGAGTTTAGATGTTTTAAAAGTGAAAGTATTTTTTTTTCATAATTTGAAGGCGTGGTTTTTTTAAATTGGATACCAGGTTTATTGTTAACATAAGTCATTTGTGTGGTTTCTGGTATGGCTCTCGAGACAGTTGTACAAACAGGTAACCTGGTTAGGATCTGACATAAACTAGTGTAGGCCTTAGTGTTTTAAGTTTCAGGAATGACTGTAAACTGGGTGATGGTTATGGTTGTTTTTGTTATGGTTTACTTCTTGTACTAATGGTTTGCTATTATTTACTCCGTTATGTTTTGTGTCTCAAGCTGGGAGTTATGTTAACAGGTAGGCTACTTGTATAAATGGTCTATATTTCATTTTTGACTAACAAAGCAGTCATGTCCTTTTAACAAACATCAAACACTCTCCCATTAGTCTAGTAATTAGTGACTGCATCCAGTCTTGTTAGTAATTCCTATCTAATTATCTAGTCGGTGTCACAGATTTTGCAATCAGTCTTCTTGATAATTAGAAATGAAAGATCTATTACTTCTCCTAACCTTGATTTGCTTCTTCTAATTACTTGTAGAAATGCTTTATCCATTACTTCCTTTTCCCATGATTGCCTCTGTGGTCCTTTTGATCCAGACTACCTTCTGTAATGTCTTTCTTGCTCCATGCCGCTTGCTTTTGCCTTATCTTGCCTGCGTTGTACTGGTTGAGTACCTCTTTTTTTTTCCCTCTTGACTCTTTCTTCTGTTTTTTAGCCCTATATCCAGTTTTACATTTATTTTCAGTTGGGTACAGTTTCAAGCTTTATATAGTATGTTGTTCTTAGATAAATATTAATGTTTTTTTATGTGTTCATAATATTGATTTGTTCTTTGAGAGTGTTTGTTCTTATAGTTCAACCTTCAACTTCATACACCTCTTGGAATCACAGAAAGTGGACACTAAATACTTCAATTCATTGCACGGTGGATGGGTAAATAGGGTTAACACCAACAAATCACTTCATTGGCTCTTCTTGACAGAGGCACAGGCTAGTACCTACCCTATGGGATTTAGTTTTTTAACCCCTCTGTACCTATACCTCCTGTTGAATATTTTTTGTTTTTAGTTTTTCTGCAGAGTCAGTGTATATTCAGAGTGTTTATTTATTTCTTGGGAGTTCTGTGTCTGGTGCTTTAGTCTTGGGGGTGGTGAGTCTTCAGTTTTAGTTTCAGTTCTTTACTCAAGCTGGTGTTTTTCTCTGGTTTCTTTTCTCTCAGCGGTTTGCTCATCTTTGCTTTCTGGTTTCTTTCTTCTTTTTTGTCATCTCATTTTTTCTTGGATTTCTGGAATGTGTGTGTGTGTGTTTGTGTGTGTGGTGTGTGTGTGTGTGTGTGTGTGTGTGTGTGTGTGGTGTGTGTGTGTGTGTGTGTGTGTGTGTGTAAACCAAAGTGTCCAGTAGTGTAATTACATGGTAAACCCACACCCCCAATGTGGAACCCCTCACACTCCCTAACTATCTTTCCACGTAAAATATCCTTAAAAGAGTCATTTATTGCAGGAGATGAATAAGAAGTAGGTAGAGAAAGAGGTTAAGCTTTTTTTAATTTGGAAGAAAAGAAGATAAGCATTTTTGTTTAGAATAATGCCTTGGTTCCTCTGAATGGTGCTGAGAATGGTTACACCTTAGAAACAAGAAAAGACTGAAAACTAGAAACATGCTTCCACTTTACAAAAACATTACAAAAATTCAAAGAAAAAACTAATAACAAAAGTGTACTTCAAAGACTAGTGTAATTTCCATACCCAAACCATGGTGTAATTTGGTCACACCACCCAAACAGGATATGAGTATAGTGGAGGAAGAGTTTGAACAGACTACAGAACATGTAACATACTACAGAATATGTTTAAAATAATTTACCACATGTGCAGAGCAAGAGCAAATTGCACTATGCTGGTCTTGAGTTTTGACTGAACAGTGCATAGGCACTTTATAAAGCATTTTATTTTTTTGGCATTTTATAAAGCCTTGTGCATTTCACTCCTTGCAGTGACTACTACTAGGACAGAGCATGAGTAACAAACAATATCACACAAGTTCACAATATACAAATCGATAAGATCAAATTAATAGTTAAAAAAGAAAGTGTATGGTAACAAAGAACATATGGATATGCCATGTATTATGTTTTTGTTATTTTGTGCAAAAGGGGCCACCATTGATTTGAAGACAGCCCAAGGTACCTTTACCAGATGCATTCCTTTTGGATTTTCTGTGGGTTTGTTTCAATTTTCAATGAACGACAGGGCAGCAGGTTTCAAGGGTTTGAAGTTTTTCAAGTTTCTGTGAGACAGTATTGCTTTATTGCTTTATGTCTATTACTATTTGCGCATTGCTGTTCTGTAAAATGTAAAAATAAAATCCAAATCAATCAGAAGTAAGTATAAGTTATTAGTTTAGTGTTTATTATAGTAAATGGTGAAATAGGTAGGTAGGTAATGGGTATGGCTGCTGGGCAGGGGGACATATTTTGGTGTTCTGTGTTTGTTCTGTTTTCAGTAGTTGTTTTGACACAATTCACAATTCCATTGGAGTTGGGGTTACATAATTACATATGCAAGATGTTAATCAATCAGCGTACAGATTTGTACCTATTTTTCATGGGCCTTGTCCAGATTTTTGATGTTTCCAGGTTGAGAGGTATGGCACTCACAGCCACTGTCAGTGACCTCTGACTGACTACATTAGCAGGTGATTGCATAGTAGGAGCTGCCACTTAATCCCACATAGAACCAATAGTTATCCAGGATGGCCTGAAACACACATTCAGTTGTTGTCAGAGCCACTGACAAATAGTAAATGTTAAGGACTGCACAATACTATCCATTTGAAAGTGACCCACCCATGTAAAATACAGTAGTGTCTGCACCCCACAGACAGTTGAACCAATACCTATGGACTTATGCAAACAGAGAGTAATGTAGCCTTTGACTGTCACTGGTTGGTAAGATGTGGGGAACCATTTAATTTTGTACAAACTATAGAGAGAAAGTTAGGACATGTAAATCCCAGCCTGTCATTGTCATACCATATTTGACACTCATCACACCTATCATTGTGTGCAATAGCACTTTTGCTATGTCACTACACAGGCATATGTTACAACTGTAGCAGCCACACAGGTTCCCTGGTAAACCAATACACTTTGCAGATAACATGTCCAATGCAATCCTTGTTTAGTCTGTGTCCTACATGCTTTGGAGGGGATGTGTATGGCTGTCATACACGGAGGGGTCACTGAGGTGTCAGATCCCACTGTGCATCTGCTACTTATCCAAGACAGAACTAACATATGTATTACCTGTTATACACACCTACACCATCACTGTGGTATGAATAGTACATGCTGGAGAGACAGGTATGTAACACAGACACTAAACCCTATATGTAACAGGGTCCCCATGCATGTGAAGCACACGTCTGCTGTAATGCACATCATGTGCAAGTTACACAATGGGATGCAGAACAAGACAATCATAACTGGTGTAGGACAAATGTTTGTAATGGACACAGAACATTTGTAGATGGGGTCATCTCCATCACCACAGCTTGTAGATGTGTTAGCTCCAGAAACCCTGGTGAGACTTATCATGTGTATCAGACTGTGTCATAGATGAGGGATTCATGAGTAGGCAGCATGATGCCATTGCCCTTGTTAGGCTGTTATACACATATGACCCTATGGAGCCATGCACCTATACCACTGTACTTTGCTGAAGACATATATCTTCTGTGCTGACATTCCATCCAGTGTTGTGATGTCTATGGGATTATTGCTGGTGTGTATCCATAGGTGTCCCCTACAGACTCTTGAAACTGAACTATAAACAGGTCTGTGACACACCTTTCATTGTGTAAGTATACAGCCATTACAGCATCATACAACATAAGGTACATAAATTATGCGGCTTAATCATTACAAATATCAGCATACAGTAAGTGTCAGTGACCAGTACAAGTGGTATGTCAAAGCAACACTGCATTGCACAATTGCATATTAATTTATATAGTTATCCTGTGCATCAGACACATAGCTTCATTTCCCTGCATAAACGATGAGGATGACAGGGATGTGGCACAGGTATCATCACTTGCACAGGGTGCTGTGTGGGGGTGCAGAAGGCCTAGGCTGACCCAATAGGTTGAAAGCATGTGTGCGAGTCAGGAAGGGAAACAGGCAAGATGGACCATGGAAATGTGCTGTGTTTGTCTGTAGGTGACCTGAATTTGACAATGGCGTGTGAGTGTGTGCATAAACACAGTCAAGCTCAGTGCTAGCCCTACATGTGTGTATGTTGGACAGCTCTGAACTGTGCATGGTAGAGCTGACAGTTTACCATTTCCTTCCCAGAACACGGTAACTGGCTGTTCCAGGAGTTGCACTGGCACCTCCATTGCCAAGGTCAGAAGCTGTGATAGTACCTGACAATTACTGCTGTCTGCTGGGACCATGTTCTCCACAGGAACATCCAGGACCATGAGCCAATGGTCTGCTATGTCTTGGTGTGGACAGCACACTCCCTTCTGGACCACTGGACGTACTGCCACTACAGGAGCATGATTGAGCACAGCCACATGGACTCTCAGCATACGTAGTTGCTCATCTACATCCATGGGTCCAAAGTTCAAATCACAGGCAATGTGCATTCCAAGACAGATATTCTGTGATCTGTGTCAGACCACCTTCTTTCCACTGCATCAGTGAACCAATCAAGGATATCAACAATGTGGTGGAGGCAGTCATGGATGTTAGACTGTGCTACATCCATAACCATGAGCACACATCTGGAGTTCCTTTCAGAATGTGCCTGTGCCTCCATGATGGCCTGAAACATATTCAGAGTAACCAGTGACGAGACAACTGTGACAGGTGGTGGAAAGACTGCGGGCCCCCTAAAAGCACCCTATCAATATGCCTGTGTGGAATCTCACCAGCTCGCTGGCTAAGGCCAGTGTCTAGACTCACTGGAGATGTAGTTGCCACACTTTCCTGTTCAATGTCCCCACCCTCTGACTGTCCAATATCTGTGGCCTCCGGGGATTGGGTATTAGTAGGCATACTGACTGTGTGCGGTGATAATGAGGGAAGAAGAGGGATGCAAACCTCTGGGACATATTCAACCCCTGAAACCCCCACATGTGCCTCACTTTTGCCACCATCATCACCAGAGTTTGAAGAGACAATGACATGAGGTTGTTTAGGGGACAGAGACCAACCCCCTGGTCACCTGTGTTAAAAAGGGAATAGCAATACATTAATACTATTATGCCCTGCTCTACTATGTTGCAATATATGCAAAATTGTATACATTTTTGTCACTATTATTGACCTATTTAACCCCCAACCTCATATAGCAGGACATGAGGACATTACTTTTCACACAAATATTTGTAGTTACTTGTAAATAAAAGCTCTTTACACTGCAATCTCATCAGCAACAATGATGTACACTGTTGACGTTTGTGAAGATTCTGCACAGTTGACACATATGGCAATCTGTATTCTCCTGACAATACTATCTCATCTATCAGTATTGTCAAACCTACAAGGCATAGGTATGACAATAATGTGGTACAGTTGGAAAATATGTGTGCATTTGGCAATCATGCCGACAATACAGCAATCCAGCCAGCAGGCCTGTGATGTCATTTTAGGGAATACATTGCAGTAAAGCTACATCTGTAACAAATCAGTGTTGTGCTTACCAGGAACAGGACTACAGCCTTGTCGGATTCCTGAGGGACCTGTGAAAAGTTGAGGGAGAGGTAATGTAAATGGGTCTATATTATAATCTCATAGTCTGACAATATCGAATACGATATTGTTGACACGAGAATAGCGAAAATGCACATCGAATGTTTAAATGGAAAATCTCCGTGGGGAAGATTTCCATTTACTTCAATGTAGTGCATTCTCGGAGTTGGTATATTTAAGTAAGGGGGTGTGGGGGGTGCAAAGGGGCTTGCCCCCTGCCTACACACTATTTAGTTTTTTTTAATTTAGTATTTTTTTTGTTTTGATGGTTTAAGACTTCGATCACTAAAGTTCGATCTTTAGTGATTCGAAGTTTTAAACTTTCGCGATTATAATATAAAACCAATGTAAACACCTACCGCATGTTGCACTATAAGAGGGTAATGCATGCATATATCTCACAATTACAGTAGTTACTTTGTTAATTGATATGTTGGTCACAAACTGAGCATGAAATTCAAATTGCAGTTAAACTCCCCCCAAAGAACAAACACTGACACCCATGTAAAAGTATCTACACCCTGACACACTGAATGCTACAGTATTCCAATGCTAATCAAACTAAGCCTACCTGGATACTCCTCTGCCATGGAAACTGTGGCACCCACATCCATGATGTATGGTGTGATGGATGCCTGGGAGCTGTTGCGTGTTCTTAGGTTTGCCAGGAATTCCTCATTGGCTGAGAGTGGTTTTTCTGCTGCAGGCCCTCTACTAGTGAAACCATGATCTCTGGCCACATCTGCTGCTCTTCTGCATGCAGCATTAATCATATCCATGGCACGGTGTCAAAGCTGCTCATATGTCCTGTTCTGGTGACCTATGGCATTCATATCAGCGGCAAGGTCAGCCCACAGTGCTGCTTGCCATTCCCTGTTGTGCCTCTCCTTGGACAGTAGGAGTTCATGGTGTTGACAGATGACTTCCAGGATGATGCCATTCTCAGCATCCATAAAAGATGCACGTCATCTGACACACATGTTTCCTAAAAGACAACAAAATGGGAACACATGTCAGGATCACATACATGGAAGTACACTATGTAGAGATACAGCAAGAACAGAATGGCTGGCATTATCGATTGTTTGATCACACATGTCATATTTCACAGTGTGCAAACATACTAACCATGTAGATACAACTCAGATACTAGCAAATGTCAGCAATTCCCATGTGTGCCATGACAGATACTGCTGTATGATCAGACACCCAACAGAGGAGTCCATTGCAGTGTGCTCCTAGGGGCAACCCTCCTGATAATATGTCAAAACAATAGTGCCAAATAAATAGCAGTGTGGTAATACAACCACTATACGGGACATTCCCATGAAACCAGTGAGCCACATTCACCAAAACATTCCAAACGAAGTACTTTTCGTCCTCTATAGGTGTAACAAATCTGGAGATCAAGGGCGTGTCATCATTACAGTTCTAAGAAAGGCTTAATGCTGTAATCCCCATTCTCCTATGTGTATTCACACATATGCATAATTTTGTAAACAAAAAGGTTACATACCTGATAGAGTACAATATTCCTCTGTTGATATGTGCAGATAGATAAAGTGTTTGGCAGTGTCTTTGTGTGAAGAAAGTTTCATACAGACTGGATCCCCTAACCATCTGTTTGCCTTTTTAACATAGTTCTCATTATCAGGTGATCGACTCTCAGCCAGTCTGTGGTTCTGAAATGCTAATTGCAGCCAACACAGCTGATTTGCAGTATCATCAGCAAATGTCATGCAACCACTGAGCAAAATATAAGGTCTCCATGTAAGTTAGAATCCCTTTCTGACATGTTGTGTTGAAGATACTACATTGCAGAGGGTATGTCTGTAGCAGCTACTTTTACATACAGATGTGTGCTATATTCTGCAGCTGATGCTGCAGGCAATAGACATAGGCAGAGAGTTTGCACACTTTGGAGAACAACAAGCTGTAAGAGTAACTGTGGTAGCTGAGGCACCCTTGTTGTAGTCCAGGGCCAGACTGAGGGTACCCATTCCACTGCAAATTAATGCATATGTTTAAGGTAAGTATGTTAGGCAACGGTATCACTAACAGAGTACTAGGCAACATATTTTTTTATGTCCTTGGGCAACATAAGGGGCACTTATACCATTATGTCAACCATTTGGGCAACTTTCAGGCCATGTATTACATTATGGTAGGCAATTGGAACATGTGTGCTTGCAGTCCTTGTTACTAGCAGGACCTCCATATGTGTATGTTAGTTGTGCAGCTGCGCTAATCTGTAATATCATTATGGAATAATTGCGTGCTGCACTCTGACATTAGTGGGCCTTATTTGCATTACCTAAGTTAAAATCCTCTGTGAATGTGTATTAATGCATGACCTGACACTTTATGCACTTATAGTGTTGCTATAAGGATATGTCAAGTGTGTTCCCATCTGCTGGCCTGTGATTTCCATCACTGAAAAGCAGACATTTCATTTGAAATTCATTGTGTGGATAAAAAGTGGATGACTCAGTCATTTATTGATGGCTTCACAATAACGTATTTTAAATGCTACACATCACTGGATTTGAATCCAGGACTATGTGTGTCAAAAGTTACTGTTTGCAAAGCATTTAATAGACTGAGCTACTGAGTCACTGTTACGGGGTGTGGTTTTGTGAAGGTATACATGCACACATACAGTCTGTGACATACCTCCATTATATCCATTATTATGTTCCTGGCTTTATAGGGATGTATTTCTCCACCAGAGTCCCAGGTGAACACGTATTTTGCCATTAATGTTGTAGCTGGTGTACTTGTACATGTTGCTGTTAAAAGTGCCCATTTACTTGGTATTAGAGACCTCAGTTACATGTATTAGTGTTTGTCTAGCTTTTTAGTGGTGTAACCCTGTACCAGACTTGGAATTACACTCCCAGTTTTTCCATTACTTTTACAGCAAGTTTGTGTGACATTACGTGAATGCGCAGCTGTGCTTACACATGCTTAATTATGATAACTTGCAATTACTATGTTTTGCTTAAACCACCTGTTTTAATTAACAGCTGTGTGGTGTGGCAGGTTAAGGCAATGGTCTCCAGGTGTGATGGTCTTGGCTTCAAAATAGGGGACAGGTGTTTATTTTGTATGTGTTTATTATCATTTAAAACAGATCTATCAATGTAGTACCATTTACCTGAGCTTAACGATGCGGTGTGACACAGCATTGCACAAAATATTCTTTAAAGCAAAGAAAAAAGGGAAAATAAGACAGTGGTAAAATGGGGGTGCAAGCAGGGGGAAAACATAGTGAAAGGCAGGTAGGTATGTGCAGAAAGGGTGTAGGGAAGAACCCAAGCTATCTAATTGTTGTACAGCAACAACTGCACTTTAACAGAATTTGTAGATGAATTTGGACTGTTACCCCCAGAAAGAGGGATGAGCGCAACATAACTGCATTGTTGAGCCAATTGGACCAAATTACATGTGTTCAGTGGACACGTGTGAAATGGAGAGCTATGTATGGGATGATTTTTTTTTGGGGACAGGTGCTCAGATTTTTTTTAAGATGAAAGTGGAATGTTGGGGAAGAGACATAGGTACATGTGGGGGAGGTAACTTGGGAAGATGAGGAAGCTTTTTCAGACAGACAAGAGAGAGAAGACAAAAGACAGGGGTGGTGTGTGACACAAGAGGGGGGTGAACACTTTGGATGGGAAGAGTGTTAAGGAATCTGAGTCTGAAGTACATCCACAAAGTAGCAGCATGTCTCAAATCCCCACCCAAGGAAATGTTGTCACTGCTCCTTTGCTGCCGTTGGGGTGGCAGTGATGGAGGCTGGGCTCCAGGGTGAGCCTGCCCACCAGGGTGGCCAGCATGCTTTTCATCCAGCACAGGCGGCATCCAAAACCATGGAACACCTGGCATTTCCTCGCTGGTGACAACACCCCCTCCACCACTGCTCCCAGAAGGGGAACGAGCCCCATCCTGAGGGACATAACTACCTGACACCACAGGCAGTGTAGGGACAGCAGAGGGAGCACCACCAGGCTGGGTCTCAGATGTGCTGGGCCCAGGTGCCACTGCCAGAGCAGCCAAGGCAGGTGGATCACCTGAAACCGGCCTCCCTTGTTGCTCTGTATTAAATTCAATATAAAAATAAGCTAATGTTAGTAATAACCAAACCAATGTTAGCATTAACATAATGGAACATAATACCGATTAATCCAAATACATATTAAGGTATATTATGTGGAACACAACATTAAATAACATAACAGTAAGTATGTTAACAGCAAACCAGAATTAAATAACTCAAAACACTAACAAAACATTTAGTTTAACAGTATACATTAATATTAAATCATATTCATAAATAATATTAATAAATTAAAGAATATAAGGGGTACATGTGTGCAGTGTCAGTTGTGACTACTACAATGACTCAAATTCTTCTACAGATGATATAGCATGTACATACCTCTCAAGCTGTTAACATGAGACAATATGGGCCAGGCACTAACTAATGCAGGTACACAACTACATGGAACTGTTTCACATCATGTGCATATACATAACTACTAAGGTGTTCTGTAAATGGGTTTGCAAATACAATGCATTCCAGGTAATCATTTATTTGCTAATCATGGACCAGACAGATTGGGCAGTTGTCATTACATTAAGAAAAGTTGTAATGTTTGAGAGGTATGTTTGTGTAGATTAAGTAGACTAAACAGCCACCATGCCTTAGTTGGCAGGCATGACAGCAATTGACTACAGTGTAATTAGAACAGACATGTAATGAATACAGCCCGACTGCTCTTATTTCCACATATTTGTTATGAAACCACAGTCCTGCTTTGCACTTTATTGTTATTGCTCCAAAGAATCTGTGAAGTGTACACATGATATCTACCCAGAATGTGGGATACCTTACCCATATAACTTGTTCCTGGAGTGGAAGGAATATAGAGCATTATGTGAGTGAAAGTGGGCTGCAGACAGCCCTAAACCATACTGAGGGTTGTGCAATACATTTACAAGGCAATTACTTTTGAATCCTTTATTTATTTCAGTTTTACAGTTGACTGTAGCAACATCAGAACAGACATGCAATGGATACAGCCCTACTGCAAATATTCAACATATTCTTATGAAACCTCAGTCTTGCTTTACACTTTATTGTTATTCCTCCTTAGAATCTGTAAAATACACACATGATATCTGCCTTGAATGTGTGCTACCATATCCATATACCTTGTTTCTGGATTGGAAGGAATAGAGACCATTATGTGAGTGAAAGTGAGCTTCAGTTATCAAACCACAATCCTACTTTACAGCTTATTGCTTATTGTTATTGGTTATTGATTATTGCACTACAGTAATCAGAAAATATCTGTACTTACCACACTCATGATGCATCCTGGCTAGATGCCCAGCATGAGACTGGATGTTGTGAGCCTGTTCAGCTGCAGTTGTTGGAAGAGAAGCACACCATTATGATTATCAGTTTTGCACAGATTCAGCTTGTATTTTATGAAAGTAGTGAGAAATATACTTGCATAGCTGTGGGGTATGCCCAGCCCTTGCCACTTAGACCCAGGTATCTAGGATTCCCCTCTTCCTTCGCTTCAGGTCATCATAGTGGTGATGACACTGCTCATCAGTGTGGGGTATACCAGTAGCACTGGTAAGATCCATGGCCAACCAATCCCAGGCTTCACCTTTACATTCTGAGCCCTGGTAATTGCCCTGCAACAGCCAGGGTTCATAGTTTTGGACCAGGAGTCCAACAAACACTCTGGATTCCTGCACACCCCACCTCTGCGCCTGAAAGCTCACTCCCTCACCAACACCACCAGGCATATCTTAATAATTATTAAAAGATTAATAAGACTCCAATGAATGCTGCAGAATTCCTGCCTAGTGCCCTTAATATAGGCAGTTTTCCCACCCTTGCATGTCATACTGCAACATTCAGAAAAGCACTGAATTGTTTCACATCATGCAAACCCACAAAGCATTGTGAAACCAAGTTTTAGAGAAGCTTAGCAACACGCAAACAATAGCAGCCATTAACCATGTTTAAGCAGTGCAGCTTTTTCAAATGCAACACATTTTTCTTTACACTAAACCACCTTTCGGTCACCTTACACATTTCCACAGCAATAAATTTAAAAAAGGCATGACTGCTGGGGACTCGAACCCAGGACCTACAACACTATAGGTGGTGACATTAACTATTTAGCCACTTGGAGACTAGTAAATCTAGTATGCCTTCACATATATTGCTAAGTTACCTGTTAGCATTGCTAAGCACTATGCCATGCTGTGCAAACGGCCATTCAAAAAATAAAATAAAAACACGAAGACAAAGACACATAAGAAATTACATCTGGTTTCTATTTATAGATGTCTGGCAGATGTTCCATATGCATGTGTAAGTACAGGTTGGTATTGCAGCACTCCATGCCACTCCATACAAACGAGCATTCAAAGAAAGCAAAATAAATAATTAATTACATCTTTTTTTTATTTTTAGATGTCTGGCAAATGTCACCTGTGTATGTATAAGTGCAGCTAGGCATCACTGTGCTCTGCACCACACCTCGCAAACAGGAATTAAAAAAAAAAATAAAATAAAATAAAATAAAATAAAAAAATGTTAAAATTCACACATATTTCTAGACTACCCGGGTGCATTACAGGTGTGTACATTATCCTGTACATAACATCTATCCAGGAATTTCACACAACAAGTCCCAAGCCAGATGAATTCACTCAGTTTAGTACACAGACTGATTTATTAAAATAAAAAAGTGCAGTAAAAGTTAAAAGCAAAACTTCAAACTCTTATGCCATTAAGAGCAAGTAACGCTTCTCTGATGTCTCAGCTTTCAGAAAAGCCTTTTCAGAATACATCTTTCTGCTGGTAAGCATACACTTAAATAAATGCATTTGATCAATTAACTAATCATCCAATTAAGAATTAATTAAAAAAGCCAACTAAAAAGGTTAACATTTAATATTCTTTTTAACCTTCTTACATTAAATGTTTCCAAGAGAATTCCCTATTCAAACCTCTTGGAAACATTGTATCATATTTTAAAATAAATATTGCTTCCTTCCTTCCTTCTTAAATGTTCCATAATTTTTTCATCAATACTAAACATGATATTCACTTGTTCCAAAACAGTTGCCTGTAACCCCTGTGTGTATCCATTATGGTGTTCCTTAAAGCACATAGTTACATCCTCTGAAATCTGCTTCTTGGTGTTCCTTGTGTGCTCTTTTAATCTTGCAGCAAAACTTCTCTTGCTCTCTCCAATATAAAATAATCCACAAGGACATTTTAAACTATATATAATCTTTTAACTGTTGCAAATGAAGCTGCCTCTTCTATCATTTTTTTTTCCATTAATGCTTTCAAAACTATTGAATATGTGTTTCCATACTGTGCAATTGTCACATGGAAAAGTTTCATATCTCACTACCTTGTTTTCTATATTTTTTTGGTCTCTCAAATTTTCCATGTACTAACATGTCCTTAAGACTATTGCCTCTTTTATATGAAAAACAAAGTTTAACATTTCTAGGCAGGATTTTCTTTCTGTATATAGGACCAGTAATACCTAACTATTTTCTCTAAAGTGTTAGAAAAATTAGTATGCTTAAACACAAAATATAAACTTTCTTTTTCCTCTACATTATTTTTCTGCATTATTATGTTCTGTGCTTTATTCACTGTTTTGTTAATTACTTTATTATACCCCAACCATATTTTATCTGGCTCATAGCCCCTTTCTATAAACATGTTAGCTGTATTTTGAACTTCCTTTTCACATTCCTTCCTGCCACTGCACAAACATTTAACCCTGACCATTTCCCCATAAGGAATGGAAGGAATAGTGTGTGGGGTGACAACTAGTTCCATACAACATAAAGCTGGGTTGTCCCTTTTTTCTAAATATTTTAGTTTTAAGTTTACCATCTTCTTGCCCTTCTATTATAATATCCAAATAATTTACTGTCTTTCCTTTTTGCAACCCATCAGATTTGATCTCAAACCTGTTCACTTGCAGTTATTGAACAAACTTTCCCACCTCTCCATAGCCCCCCCCTTGCAAACAAAAATCATATCATCAGTGTATCTGTAAAACTGAACAACATTTGTTCTAAAAAAGTTATTCCTATACACATATAGATTTTCATAAATACCCCTAAATAAATTAGCATATGTGGGGGCAAAAGCTGCCCCCATAGCTGTCCCACACTTCTGATAATACAGAGAGCCATCAAATTCAAATATATTAATTTCCAAACAGAATAATGTCAGTTCTATAATATACTGTGTACTGGGGCTTTTCCCCAGGAAAAAAAATCTATAGCTTCTATGTCATCACTATGTTTTATACTAGTGTATAGGCTGACTACATCTATCACTATAAAAAAATGTTCTTCTGCCATACTATTTTCTTTACTTTGTCCAGAAAATCAAAACTGTCTTTGATATATGAAGTTAATTGTATCACCTTTTTTAACAAAAATTGATGCAAAAAAAAACATGCCAAATTGCGGGTTACATAATTGCAGGCAGATACAATGGGATGACCCGGAGGGTTAACTTTGCTTTTATGTATTTTAGGCACACAAAAAACTTTGCCAGCTCACTAATTTTATTTAAAAACTTATTTTAGCATCTTCATTACTAAAATAATTTAGTCTAACCCCTTTATGTATTAATTCTTCCTAGTTCTTAACCATGTCCTGATATGTTAAGAAACCTACTTTGTCATAAATGCTGTCATTTTCTAGATGCTGTAAACACATATTTACATATTGTGTGTAATGTATTATTACTAGTTTCCCCCTCTTATCTGCAGGCTTAAATATGAGTTCCTTTATTTCCCTTAAAAATGTTATGGTGACCCATTTCTTTTGTGTCATATTATATTGAATTTCACTTCTAAGAAACTTATTGCACTCTTGCTCTATCAGATAATGTAACATATGATAAAACATTTCAATTTTATCACACTTGAATGGAGGCATACATTTGCTTTTATAAGAAACACCACTAGTATCAAAATTACTATAAGCATTGCATTCTAAGTCAGAATTACAAGAAAAAAACTCTTTTCATTACTTGCAACATCTGCAAAACTTGCATTGTTCACATCTGCTTCTAAACTTTTTGTTTGATTTCCATAGAAATCTATTAAATGTAACTTGCAAACAAAATTAAATACTTCCCCCTTTAACTCATATATTCTAGGAAGAGATGTTGGGATAAATTTCAAACCCCTATGTAAAACATTTTTTTCTACATTACTAATAATGCATTCAGAAAAATTAACAATGTATTCAAAAACCACTCACATTTATATTGTTAGAAAGTCCCATTTTATTATGTCCATTTTCCCCGTTAGTCTGAAAATTGTATCTGGCACCATGCTGTTGATCCTGCCAACTTCTCTTCTTATTCTCTTGTTGTAACCCAAATTGGTCATGAAAATTTCTGTTAGGATTCTGTCCCTTTGGGAGTCTTCCCATTCTTCCCCTTCACCTTCCGCTGATGAGGCTCCAATTTCAGCAGATGTACAATAATTCACAGATTGTTCAGTTACCTCCTTCCCTTCCTGGAACCTAACATGTTGCTTTTTGTTAGTTTTGGAAGACAAAACGAATGCTTGTTTGCGCTCATAATCCCAAATGTCTCTCAACAGTTTTTTTTTCATTTTACGATCGATGAGCTCTTTTTCATAGGTCAACAATTTATCATTGACACTCTGCAAATAGCCTTCAAAGGCTTCCTGACTGATCTTATTTGCAATATTTGAACAGGCTTGTTTGATTTCAGATTTCAGCTTAGCCCTCTTCAGCATATCTCTCCACCAGAATGCTGCCCCACTCAGCACTACATCCGTGCATTGCTGCCACCCTGCATTCATGAAATGCTATGTCAGCTTCACTGGTCAATCAAATGGTATAGAGGGATTATGAAAGGCTCTTAAGCCTCTAGGTGTTATACCAAGTTCTTGATATCTGTTGATACTCTGTAAATTGAAAAAAACAGATATCTCTTTAAAAATCAGTCTCTCTGCTTGTTCTAATAAATCTTGCACTTCAGGTATTATAGAAACATTTGTTCTCTTACCCACTGTTGAGAATGTATTCACTGACTATTTCTGCCTGTTCTCTTCCCACCTGGAGTATATATTTGTAGCAGACTCTGGATTTGGAGCAGAACCATCATTGCCATGGGTTAACGAACCCTGACCCTCCCCTTCTCTTGACTGGGAGGAACTAAAAAAAATATCCAAAGTTCTTTGACTGTCTTTGAAGTTTGGTTTGTTCTACAGTGTGGTGCTTCATCTACCCAGGAATTCCCTGGACAATCCACATCCATAGGACACTACATTGCTGCCTACATGGATTCAATATCCATGTTACTGTGATCGCCCATGGCAGCATGCCATGATTAATATGCACGTCATGTTGCTGATGGGGAACGATAGCTATGTACACTGGTACATTCCATATAGGCTTTACATGGAGCCTACACAGATTTTACTGAATCCTGGGAAGTGTCAACTCACTCATCTTCCTCAACAAATAGGCCAGTCAGCACCTTGACAGAGAAACAGGCTACCTAATTCTAGCCAAGGCAGAGTGTACATTATTGAATACAGAGACAGGGGGCACTATTAAGTTGTAGAAATTGTCTTTGAAAACTGCTTACTATGATATAGCTTCTCATTTCAGAAGAATTCAAATATATTTCAGAAATCATCAAAAGGAAAGAATTTCTGTATTTTGATGAGCCAGTTCAATTATCACTTAGAAAGCAGACAGTATTTTTTCTGACTTTCCCTGCTGGATAATTAGTATGCATGGTTTCATGGTTTGACCTGTACTGAGATACAAGTTCACAGTAAAAATATTTACAGCCTAGGTCGTCACATTGCAGAGTTTTTTGTTTGTAGTTGAACCTGTTTTTCATCAGAGTCCTCCTCTGTTTCTCCTGTCACTTCAGTGAGTTAGCTAGTTACCCTGTAGAACATTGCACAGAAAGGAGACTGCTACTGCTACAATTAATTACTTCTTGTTTCCTGTTGACATTATTGCCTTATGACTGTCTTGCTATGATTTTTTTTTTCAAAGAATTTTATTAAATAATTATTAAAATGAACAAATATTTCCATGAAATTATAAAATATTTTTCTTTAAAGTTAAAAAACAAATTAAAAAAACAAACTTTCTAATATATAAACCAATGTAACTAAACTATGTACAAAGACGTTCATCATGCAAAAAAAATGTTCTTAATGTAGCTGTAGGATTAATAAAAATCATCTGTTTACATAAATTAATAAACTATTTTTCTAGAAATTCATAGATGATATTCCATGAATTATATAATGTAGTATTCCTAGATGATCTAGATTTAATAGTTAACATTTCCAAATTACACATTTCAAGGAGTATATTTCTAAATTCCAAAAATGTAGGTGCTGTACTACATTTCCAATTCTTAGTGATTGTTTTTCTAGCTGTAGATAGTATAGACCAAACCAAAGGGTACTTATTCTCTTTTACACAATCAGGAACAGGGGTATTAAATAAAACAAGTGATTTAGATATAAAGAAATTATCAGTAAAAATTGTTTTCAACAAATTATTGATATCATCCCAAAATTTTCTTAAATATATGCAATTATAAAACATATGAGACCAGTCAGCATTCAATTCAATATTACATCTCCAGCATGTTATATTCTTTTTAAAAATCTCCATGTGAATAATTTCCATTTTAAAGAAGAAGTAGTCATACTTGCTGATTGTAAAATATTACATTTGTCTTTCTCAGAAGGGGGATTATTATTAATTAAAGAAAAATATTTCCAATAATTATCTGAATGTGCAATTAAATCACATTTAATTGCCCTATAAATGTTTGATAACTTGTTATTAGCAGGAGATTTATGCAAAACTGATAAAATAATATATTGTATTAGCTTGGGAATTTTTTTCCTAATTATAGGAGACATAGAATCCAATTTATTTAATACATATTGTCTAGCTTCTTGAAGCTCTAACCATAAACAAGAATCAATTATATACTCTTCCAAGAGTAAACTATTGGATTTTAACTCATTATTTATCATCATTTGGTACCAAAATGTTAAATGCTTTTGCTGAAATATAGACATTTTTGTATAATCTGAAGATAAAATAGATCTGTGTGTGTAGGCTAAAGGGAAGAGTAAAAAAAGCCAATCCTTGTATATATTATATTTAAATATACATTTTTTAAATGATATTAAAAGAAAAACTATATACTTAGAGTTAAAACTCAGAGAAGAAAATTCAGAAATATAATCTTTTAACCTCCAAATAAATGGATTATTAATTATATTTAGCTTATAGGAACTGTTTATATCTTTGGTATTTTGTGACAGTACCTCTATAAACTCTTTCCACTTAGCAGTATATTCCACATCAATGAGATGAGAGTTTGTATGGAATACTGATGAAATTGAATACATTTCTAAATTTGGTAAGGCTATACCCCCATTATTCCAATTATACATATGGTATGTTAATGCAATCCTTGGCTTATTTGGGATCCACAAAAATTTCTGAATCATTGAATTACATTTTTTAATTATTTGATAAGAAAGAGGTGTAGATAAAGATTGAATTATATATAAGATTTTGGGGAGAAGGATCTTTATTATTAAAAGTTTATCATCCATAGAAAAGGGTAATTTGTTCCATTTATTTATTAAATATTCTATCTGTAATAGACTTTTATTATAATTTATTTGAATGGTATCTTTAATATTGTTAGTAATAATTATACCTAAATATGCTATTTGTTGAGACTGAGCTATATATTCGTTATATTCATCAGGTAGAGTGTATTTTTTTGAACTTGTTAAAAGAATTTGTGTTTTATTATTATTAAAATGTAAGGCCAGAATTTTTTTGAAAATATTCCATGTTTTTAAAAAGTTTTTGTATAGATTCCCTTCTACTCCCAAGAGTAATCAATATGTCATCTGCAAACATTTGTATTGTAGATGATATAGTGGGGTTCAACTTGTATCCTTCAATATCTGTATCATGTCTTATTAAATTTGCCCATGGTTCCATAACTAATGAAAATAAAAGAGGGGATAAAGGACACCCTTGCTTAGTACCTTTTACTATTGGCATATTTTGAGATATACTAGTGCCAATTTTAACATAAGCTTGGCTACCTTCATATAACAGAGTGATAAGATTGATAAAATTATTGGAGAAATTTAATTCCTTTAATAGAGTGAACAAATATTCCCATGTAACTGAGTCAAAAGCACAATTTATATCTAAACTAACTAGGGTTAAATTTGTTTTAAGATTTTTCACCGAATCAATTAAAGTTAATATTCTTTTAATTTTATCATGTGAAGTTCTCTTCATTATAAACCCTGTTTGATCACTATCAACTAATTTGGGTAAAAGTGTTTTAAGCCTTTCTGCATAAATGGACATAAATAGTTTGTAATCAGTGTTTAATAGGGAGATGGGTCTATAGGAGGTACACTTAGAGGGATCTTTGTTAGATTTTAAAATAGGAGAAATAAAAGTATATTTCCAAGAAGGTGGACTTATGTTTTTGTCCTGAACAAGATTAAATACTTTATAAAGCAATTTTAGAGCATTTATAGGTAGTAATTTATAAATTTCAAAAATGATGCCGTCATTACCTGGTGCTTTATTTTGCTTTAATTTGGTAATGTGAGTTTGAAGTTCTTTGAAAGATATTTGTTTATCAATAGAAATCCCTTGTTCCTCTGAAAGTCTTGTTTTAGTGTATTTATTAATAAATGTTTTTATTTCCTCTTTAGAGTTAATTTCAGTAATTGTTTAGTTGATGTTTATAAAAAACTCTCTAAATTCAGTTAATATATTATAAATTTCCGATACCATTTTTCCTTTTTTTAGGTTAGAATATTTCATTAATATGATTAAATCTATTTAATCTTTTCGTTTTATTAGCAAGAATTTTTAAGGATTTAGGGTTAGAAGAGAAATTTATAAACTAGAATTTTTCTATATTGATCTTAGTTTTATGTTTTAATATTTCTAGATATTTATTATTTAACATATTTATTTATTTTCTTTTATCTGATATATCTTTATCATCCATATTACTAAATTTTAAAGTGTCTAATTTACATTGTAAATCTTGCAGCTCTTTATCCCAAGCTTTCTTTTTTTTTGTTGTACCAATTCAATATCCTACCATATAGATAAGCTTTTAGGGCATCCCATATATAAATTTCTGATATATCATTAGTATTGTTAAGTTATAAAAAATTCTGTACTTCTGCAGAAATGAAATCATTAAAATCTTTTAATTTTGTGATGTAAGCTGGGATCCTTTTAATATGAATATTAAAATTTGGATTGACTACCACTTCAAAAATTATAGAATTATGATCTGATAAAGGACATGAAATCACTGCTGATTTGTTTAAGGAATCTGTTAAATTATTAGAAATAAAAACTCTATCTATCCTCGAGTATGAGTTATGTCTATGAGAAAAAAAGGTGTAAAACAAAGTAGTATCTGCAAAATAATTTATATCTTTCAAAAAATAAGTATCTGAAAAGTATTTTAATAATTTAGATGATGTAGATATTCTTCTCTTCCCATTAGTACTAGAGTCTTTGTAATCTAGAATACAATTGAAATCTCCTGCCGAAATAATGTTCCCTTTAGAGAATAGTACAATTTGATCTAGATGTTGTTTCATTGTGTTTATTCCTATCCCTGGGATCCAATATATGTTAATCAATGTGAAAATGTTACTGTTTATTTCTATGGTGACTGCACAAAACATTCCTTTATTATCCTTATATGTATTTATTATTTTAGGAAAAGGCATTATGCTGTTCCATAGGATAGCTACTCCTCTCTTTTTCTTAGTATGTTCAGAACTTACTAAAATCTTATATGTTTTAGATTCAAGTCGGAATATATCCTCTGTTATTAAGTGAGTTTCTTGTAAAAATACAAACTGGGATTTATGTAACTTAAGATATCTAGTTAAATTCCTTCTTTTATTATGATTATTTAAACCATTAATGTTAATTGATATACCTTTTAGTGTAGTCATTGAAAATGAAATGATGTAAATATAAACATATTGATCTAAGAAATACAAAAGAATATATCTAATAGGAATACTATTATGATCATTAGAACAAACATAGTGTAAGAGTATCATATTCTTAAAATTAAGGTTGTTTCCTACTACATAAGATATGAACGTCTGAAAAGTTATTAGAAAATATTTATAACATAAACGTAAAACAAAATAATCAACCTGAACCCCTCTGGAGTTTAAAACTCCTAACTTGAATGACATCAGTCACTCGAATCGACCTCCTATCAAAAGCAGCATCCAATCAGCACCTGCATAAATGTTTATAGTCATAACTATAAAAATAAGGCTTCTCATCAATAACATAAACATTTTTTTTGTATGAACCAAATGTATAGATATAATGTTGTGTCAATTAATAAAGTGATGACAGTTACATCTTAGGAATAAAGTACATAATTTTCTTACATTAGTTAGTAGGTTATTAAGAACTATTATGATCTATTAGTTCACTCTACTGTTTTAAAGTAATCACATTTGATAAGAACCTTAAAAAGAGACTATGGCATTATTTTATTACCGATATATGGCTAATAAAGGCTGAAGTGTGATATATAGTACTGCCATAGGTGATCAGCTAACTGGGACATAGTTGTAAATGAATCACCTAAGGGCCTTCAGTAACCACTAACATTGGCAGCTAATAAATAAGATGCTAATAAAAGTGATTTTACTAATAATCAACTAACATACTGATTGTTCTGAAAGAAATGAACACTGCATTTCTTTGCCAGAAACCAGATATAGTGATTACTCATCAAGAAGTAAAACCAACAACATCCTGCTAGTTTCTTATAACCAAACACCCCGGTGCAGTCTCTCATAGAAGAGTGACTAATAAACCTTAAAAGTCTGATCTTCCATTCATTGCATTAATTTGAGTTACCTCAAAGGGTCCATCACCATACTGAAAACTAGTGAAAAGGTCATATTAGTTCAAAGAAGCAAGGTGCTTAAATAGATCCTGTATACTATATAAAAGCCTTATGTAAATATAATGAGCTTTTTATTATTCAATTATAGCTTATACTATCTTTGAATTTTGAAAAGCTATTTCATTAACAAAACAAAAGATGAAAATTTCACATTTTCTAATGATAAACAGATCTAACTATTTTTAATGCACCTGTCCTTGCAGTATTATTGCTGCCTATGTGGTACATCCCTATCAGCCTATTACACAAATGCATTCATAAAATAACTGAGATAACCTATTATATACATCTATACATTTAACATTTTGATAAATGCTTCATGAATATTTTCTCAGCAAGTCAATAGTTATAAAAAGTGTACATGTAACACAAGTATATAAACAGCTTGTAGCATTATTAAATCTTCCAAAAATGCACACATCACAACTAGTATTTCTCATCAAGATATCGGCACCCTTGTCATACATAAAGCAAATATTTTATGAGAATACTATTCGTTTATAAATACATAAGGCTCAAGAATACCTATGATGATCAGAAAAAGTATTTAGGCTACATGCATAGTATAATCCCTATTTATTTAAGAGATTATTGCATATAATGTCTTGCAATAAGTTGAAAGTAGTACTCTAGTTATATCTTCTTTCCATATGCTGTATGAGGAAACAAATTTGAGTCAGTAGCTTTCCGGTGAGGATCAGAAGATCAATTTACTTCCAACGCCTTCATGATGACGTTTGAAGAAAGCTCCGAGCTTTCCAGCCACGATGGATATCACAGTCTCGAGCTCATCATGAAGATAAAGTTTTCAAAGTTCCGGTGGGAAATAGTAAGTAAAACATTACTTAACTACATATAAGGCAATGTCTCGAGACTCCCTCTATACCGAGAGAGATGAGAAAGAAAGAAAAAAAAACTCGCATACACAACAACACGAAGCAATGACAGCTATCAAGCAAAGCTTCACCACACTATCAACCAGACTCTCTGGTTAATCTCCAACCAAAGCACACAGGCACCAAAACATACAATTAACACAAACAACACCACACATGTCTCTACAGTGCTAGAGCACCAAACCAGAGCCTCCAAATAAACACACCAACAACTTGGAAATGACAACAAAGCCTTACCATTACTCCAGCCACACTGCCACTCACATCCCGAGTCAGAAGTACCATCACTAGCACAGCAATTCTGCAACTATACATCAGGCCATTATACAAGATTCTTTTATCAAACAATTAACCATAAATCAGCTAAAATACAAATACAGCAATTATAACTAAATAAAAGTTTTCCAACCACTATAAGTACCAAAATCAAGATAAACAAATACGCCCCCTAATGATAAGCACCACTACAAGACATCCGGAAGCATAGATATCCGAGACAGGAGAATCACTGAATCCATGGGAATCAAACCCATAAACATTAAGATAATTAATCTTAAACAAATAGTACAAATGAAAAAAAAAAAACAGCAAACAACTATTCTACAAAACAAAATAGAAAACTATTTAGTTAACCAATTTACATTATATTAAATATAATACCAAAAGCTCATCTGGATGTCCGGTTTCATTTCCCCAACTGAGTGAATCAAGTGCAAATATGTACTTGTTATGATTCATCTTTTGATTTTTTTTTTTTTAGGGTCAAATGTTTTCCAAGTGTTGTTCACAGCATTCCTTTTAAGACTAGGACTGGCCCACTCCATTTCATCTACTTTTTCCAGTATGTTATTAGATTTTATACAAGTTATTGCATTGTCTAGGTCGTCAAAAATTTTAAAACCATCTTGATAAAATATTTTCAGTCTTGCAGGAAAAAGCAAATGGGTTTTTATTTTATTCTTTTTTAGTTCTCTGACTAAAGGCAAGAAAATTTTCCTTTTTGATAATACTGAAGAAGAGTAGTCATTATCAAAGCGTATAATATTGTCCTTCAGTTTGATTGGGGATTTTGCCCACGCAGTCTTTAGTACCATTTCCTTATCATGCGCTGATAGGAACTTAACAATAACAGATTTAGTATAATTACTCTTGGTGTTTTTAGAAGTCACCATTGATCTATGGGTTCTATCAATACCATATGAAAGAGCCTTCGGCAGTTCAAGTACTTCAGGCAACCAGGAAGATAAAAATGTTTCCATATTATTTCCCTCTATGTTATCCAGTAAGCCAAAAATTCTCACATTATTCCTACGGAGCCTGTTCTCAAGGTCATCAACCTTTGTCTGAAGAAGAGAATTTTGCTTTAACAGGAACTCAACATTATGTTCACTCTCCTGAAGTCTGTTATCCATATCACTTAATGCAGCTTCCATTCCTGAAATCTGCTTCCTCTGTTGCAATAAATCTTCATGTAGAAGGTGCATTTGGTGAAAACACTTTTCTTTGAAATTGTCAATTTTTATATCCATTTTGTCTGTCTTGGCACTTAGTTCCTGAATAGTAGTTAGTAATGACTGTAGTTCTTTTTTTATAGTTGTCTCTTAATGAGAAGATTTAGTGAAGCTCATCCTGTTCTTTTACTGTAGTACTTCCAAGTGTAAATTTGACAGGAAAACTTAAAAACTATTTGAAATTTTTTATATACTACCCTAATATGTATTTTAAAGAATTAATTAAAATTAAAAAAACTATTATTAGGGAAGTTTATATCAATATTTCCTGTCAATAAAGTTCTGTAAAGGCAGAGCTGATAAGAAAAGTTGCTACTCTGTGCTCATCTTGGCCACGTCCCCCCCCCCCCCGTCTTGCTATGATTAAGGTCTTGACATTATGCTGACTCCATTACAAAGTGAGATAAAGCCCTGACTGTGGCCCAGATGAAATGCAACTGAATAGACACTTTAGGTGCTGGAGAAGTTAAGGAAAAGGGATTGGATTTAGCAATTCATGTCGGTTTACCCACTTTGGGAGGGAAGCAATATGGTCTGCTGCAATATCAGTATGTACAGGAGAGAAAAATACATGACATGTAATAGTCCTCACTGAACATTTTGAGGAATGTGCAAGCAGGCAGGGGTAGGCATATCATACCCTCACATCTGCTAGATCCACATAGATTCATAGGCTGGTACTAGGCTATTAGCTGTACAAGCCTAGCCAAAACAATTCCCTGGCTATTTCTTCCCACAATATTTACTTCCCTAAACCCATGAGGAGAGGGGATATGGCTAAAAACACAAAAACTGAGAATCTCTTCTCACTGCCTGAATGATGGCTGTATCATTATTGGCTTTCACTCTGATGATGTAGAATAAATAGACGTGGTTAGTAGGCAAGGGGCAAGCAAAATGCTTTTGAAAATTTCAGTCATAGGTACAATAGTGGGTGGATCTGAGTTTTAAATAACCTCTCGTTGTAGCCTGTAGGTCACTAGCTACTTTTTACTTAGTTTACATTAAATAAGTAAATAAATAAATAATGACTGTTTGGAAAAGTTCTTGCACTAGATTCACCTAGGCTGGGAATATATTATGAAACTGTAATGAAGCAATGCTGTTACTATATTCCATACTGCTTTCAGTAAGAAAATGCATAAAAACAATACAAACATTATATAGGATGACATGGTACTTCCATTTCTTTCTTATCAGTATTTCTGTAGATTTGCATTTTCCACCATAGAGATCCAATATGCCAAGGCAATATAATCTAGTAAATCTAGAGCTGTTAAGGATCAACGTTGTCCAAGCTGGTACAACCACTATATGGACTTACTAAATAGGTATACATCCTGTAACTTTAAAACGCTCATGCTTATTGATTGTTTATGGAAAAACCCAGAACCTTGGGCAGTACAGTGGTGCAACTGCTAACATTGTCACCTCACAGCAAGAGGTTATCTGGTTTGATTCTTGGCTGGGGTGCCTTATGTGAGCAGTCTGTACATCCTCCCTGCATTCGTGTGGGTTTCCTCTGGGTACTCCATTTTCCTCCCACATTCCAAAGACGTGTCTGTACCGTTTTTTTTTTCCCCAGGGCTCTGCTGAAAATAGGCTCTGTTCTGGTCAACAGATGTTAAATAAATAAATAAAATGAAGTGCTAACAGCCAAATCAGAGTGTTACAAATTAAGGAAATAAAAAAATAAATAAATCATTGTATCTTCACACTGACTTTACTTGCTGAACACAAATCTGAAAAGTCAAATTCCTCTGTTATTGCTTTCCATGGGAAATCACTGCTGGTGTGATTTCTCTGTATGCACACATAGTCATTGCTTTCTTCTGGGAGATTTCTTCCATCGTACTATTTGACTGACTACGTAACTGGTATTTATAAGTTTGTGGATGGGAGCTTCCTCCCACATGGAGAGCATGGGTGGGGGGGGGGGGTTGCTAGAAGAAAAATGTTTGCATTTCATTTTCTGTCAGGCTGATTTCAGGAGTAGTTGTGCTTAGTAATTTTGTTCCCTAGTGACTAATAATTTGAGAACTCATAGTGGAAGCCATCAGTTGGCCTTTACATTACATTTAACTTGACAGCAGATTAAGATAATACGTCAACAGAGTCTTCCCTTTAAATGCATTTAACACAATTCTCTTTCATCCTTACTTTTCTCCTCACCTTTCTTCACCTGTCCAATTCCCTCTTAAATGTCTTTGTAGATACTCTTTCCATTTTCCATTCTTATAGTCCAGTGTCCAGGTCATAGGTTTATAATCATCTTGTGAGAAGAACACTCAGAGATCCAGTGAGCAATTAATTCCTACATTCCACCTCGTATATCTCCTCCCTGTTTCTCCTTCTGTCCTTTCAGTTCAGAACAACTCCTTCAGATATCCTTGACAGGGGCAAAAAGTAAATGCCCCAGCATATCTTTAATCTGACTATCTCTTGGTTATTTGTACACATGATATAAGTACTAAAAACTATCATGGGAATGTAAGGGTAGTCTTCTTAACATCTTCACAAATCAACAACCTAGTAAGTACCAATGAACTTATACATGAATAACATGTCCACCTTCTCTTCTAGTCTCAAGTAAAGCTATAACTCTTTGATTCTCCCCATACACCTCCAAGGTCATCCCACAAATCTTCCTGGTAGCTTTTTCTAAAATTACCTCCTACAATATGATGGCCCTTTCCATGTAA
>NC_056737.1:115023848-115096348 GCF_019279795.1 Protopterus annectens | reverse complement strand
AGTCGTCCAAATTATGCCTAAATATGGCCAACGGTGGGCTTTTTTTTACATAAATATGTAGCTTATTCCAAAGGTGGGGCAACCTTTGCAAGACAAATCTGTCTCTCCAGCAAGTTCTATTGATGTCACATACCAGGGTAAGTTCCTTTAAGTGAATGACCCGTGTGCCATTTGACCTGTGAATGTGTAGCATTTCCATTAAAGCTGAGTCAGAGATTGCTCTATATTAAAGGCACAGGTTGCTTCTGAGCAGTCTGTATGACACAGAGTAAAGTGACAATGATTTCAGTCTGTCCGCATAAGACAGATCTTGAAGACCCTGAATTTTCTTTGTAAGGAACCTTTGTGGTCTCTCAAATTGCTGCAGGTGTTTGGAAAGGAACATACCACAGGGAGAGTTGTGCTCTATTATTGGCCTGATGAGGGAAGAGCATGGGGGGGGGTTATAACCTCTTTTTGTCTGGAGGCAATGCCCTTACTTATGAAATGAGCAGTTTAAAATTACCTTCTTACCACTGTGGAGATATGGTGATCAAATTTAAAGTTGCTGTTGACCTGTATGCCCAGATCTCTTGCCACTGACTGTGCATTTAAGGTATTGCTATTGATGTGGTAATTTGCAGGAACATCATCCTTGCTGAAGGGGATGATAATGCAATTTTGCATTAAAGTTAAGTCCATGACTTTGGCACCAGTCATTAGTCTGTGTAAAACCTTCTTGCAGGATGTTGACATTGCTAGGAGTTTCAATGATCACTCCCAGTTTGCAGTCATCAGCAAACTTTGTCAGCCACAGTCCTTTAGTTTTTGCCTGTACTTTGGAGAAGTACATTTGAAACTGTAGGGGTCCCAGAACCAATCCTTGTGGAACAACACTGGTTACAGGTCTGCTGGAGGAGGTGGAGTCCCCTACTTTGACCGTATAAGTTCTATCAGTGAGCCAGTTTGCAACCCACCTGATAATATATGGTTTGATACGCAGCTGGGTGAGTGTATCAATGATACCTAAGAGGGGATTGTATCAAAGGCCTTGGCTAAGTCTAGGTAGGCCATATGCACAGATTTGCCCTCATCTAAGGCTTTGGTGACTGTCTTAAAGAAGTTCACCAAGCTTAACAGGCATGATCTCCCCTTGACAAAGTGAAACTGGGTGGGGTTGAGAGTTTAGAGATTTCTTATATCTTTGTTAATAAGGTCCATAATGATTCATTCCATGGCATTGCAGATAAGGCTGGTCAGGCTAATAAGTCTATAACTCTGGGGTCCTTGGATGCCCTCCCTTTGTGCAAAGAGATGATGGTAACTGTTTTCCATTCTGATGGGATGAAGCCAGTGCTTAGGCTATGATTGAAAAGTGTGCCCAATGGTGATGCTAATTCCTGTTTTAACCCATGTTGAACACAGCTTAGGATGTTGTCTGGTCCCACAAAGCCTGTGTTTTTGGCCTTGGAGAGGGTATTTAGGACCTGCTGCTCAGAGATACTAGGCGAGGAACAGGTGTTAAGGATGCTTTGGGGTATATGTGGTGGGGACAGGGGAGCGAAGGCTTTACTGAACCACTTAGCCAGCAGGTTTACTATATCCACAGGTTTTGTATATGTAGTACCATTAACTACGAGTTCAGTGCAATTCTCCTCCTTACCTTTGCAGTTACAGATGTAACTAAAGAATGCTTTGTGGTTATCCTTAATTAGGGAAGCTAGTCTGGATTCATAGTTAGCTTTGTAGAATTTCACAAGGAGTCTTATTTGCTTGTTTAAGTTGAGGAAGGAGTGTTTCCAGTTTTGAGACCGTTCCATCGTACTCTTAGACAGCAACTTATTTTTCCTGTTGTATAGCCTATTAATGGCAGTTGTCTACCAAGCAGGTTTGTTTTTCCCTTGAAGATCCTGCTTTGGTTCTATCAGGTAGGGCGGAGTCAATACAATTGTACAGGTGCTTGTTTAAAGCATTGGTGTACAGCTCAACATAAGTGTCTGTTCCAGCAGTGGGGGGAGGGGCTATGAACCTATTTATGCTGTCACATAAGAGGTTGTAATTGGCCTTGAAGAGGTTTTTTTAATCTAGTTGTTGCTAAGCGGGGGGGGGATCTTGTGTTATACTTACTCCTAGCAACACCGATTTGTAGTTAGATCTCACCACGGATAGCCACACACTGGGGGCAGTCCAGCAGTCCCCCATGTTGGTGAACACCAGATCCAGGATGTTTGAGCCCCTTGTGGGTGTGTCAACCAGCTGCTTTAGTGTTTTGGAGTTAACCAAGTCCAGGAACCTTTGGTCAACTGAGTTAGAACATGTGTGGATGCTATAGATGATTACTTGGTGTATATTACTTTAATTTTGTAATTTACTTATATAACTATAATTCTAACATTAGATGATTTGCAGCTCACTACCAAAAGTACAAGACCTGTAAGTGTATGTCTTGCAACTTTGAATCTTGAACTACACTTTTGAAAATATAGAACCAGTACTGAAACTCTTTTTAACACAATTGAAGTATATTTGTAGGGTCTGTGTTCCACCTACATTCCCAGTTTTTAGAGGAATGCATCACTACTCCCCTACTACTTAACAGAGATTAACTCAAAATCAGTATTCAGGATAGCTGTATATCAGAGAATGTGGAATATTCTCAGATCCAGAAAATTAATGTCTATTCAACATGTTCACTTATTATTCCAAGGATCACATTTATGATTCCTCAAAATTTCAGATGGGACCCTTATTTGAAATTTTTTCAAGACGTACTCTTCAACTTAAAGGACAACTGCACACACATACTCAAAAACATGTTTATTTCATCATGGTTTGGTGTTTCCTACATTTTAACACCACTCTGGGACTATTTAGAGCTTTTTTAGATATGTTTATATGCAATTTCTGACTCTGACCACATGGGGTCTGGCATCTTGAAATAATTCTGACTGTTTAGCCTGCCACTAAGTATCCCAGAATGCATTGTTTGTCTTCAAAAAATTGCATCAGATCTGCCACATTTTCCCTAAAGCTCATGTCAGTACACTGATTTTACAGGCATTCACTGCTGTGTTATAGTCACCTACTTTTGGTTAAAATGTAACCTTTTTCAATGACTACTTCAAACACAAGCAGTGCAGAAGCTACAGAACAGAAATGAAAAGTGCATTTTATTGCTCTTTCTTCTTAGAAATGCTAACTTGATTTCTTTTGTGAAGGCTAAAATCTAGTTCTTCAGGGTATCTTCCCTCCCCATTCACACCTGCCTTCCCTAGCTGTCAAAGAGCTAAGGGTAATTTGACCCATTATCTGCATGTGATTGACAGCTCACAGCAGGTGACCAGACTAATGTACTGTTTTCTTATCTGCCTTTCCTTCCTTACAGTGGGATACTTTTTTTGTTGCACTCTTCCTGTCAAATTTAAAACCAAGCGCCATGGCACTTGGAATAATCATTGTTTTGCAAAGCATCAAACTCCCACTTATTTTTCCTTCCTGTTTCATTAAATAGCTAAGAAATGATGCACTATAAACATTAAATATTTCACAAACTTGCAAGACAGCACCCACATGCTTTTTTTAAGTGGTAATTTAAGAAAATTATGGTATTGCATACTTCTTGTAATCTGATGTAGTGTTGTTGATTAATTGTGACAGACATATGCTTCTTATGTAGAAATATGCAATTAATGTCTACACATGGTCATTGCAAATGTATGCTCTTAGTTTTTGCAGCTGTTACTGTGCTTCTGCCTGTACTTTGTCACATATCGGTAGGGCTCTTCAGAAAAGTGAGATTATAGTTTGACATTTATGCTAGGTTAAGAGTGGTCTGAGCAAGGAAGCTCTGACATCACAATGTGGGAGGTCCACTGGCTCTTCTATACAGCATGCAAATAAGGTGGGGATTACATCACTTTGGGGGAGGAAATGTCCCGGTAGCTAGAGCAAGAGTTCTGGCAGATGTGACATCATCATTTCAGAGCCAGCTAGAGGTTCTTCAACTTGGTTTTCAAAGTGAAAGTAAAACAGTACGGAAAGGTAGGAAGCCTAACAGGGAAAACAGTTGAGTGGATTATTTTTTTATAGCTGCATGGGTGATTTTTCAAGGCTGTGTCAATGAACAGGGACTAAAAGAGACAGCAGGTTGAGCAATCTGCTTTAATATCCCATTGTTGTCCTTTAAAGTCAGAGCTGTTTGCAAGTAGAAATGCAGAAGTAAACCTAGACAATGATTGTGTTTATTAACTATATTGTGATAAGTGTTAATTGCCTTGTCATTTCATAAAATAAATCTACTGTTACTCTTCACCCTTCCTAATGTTTTTAATTGCATGGATGTGAGCTGTAGAAATAAAAAAACAACAAAATATGACTGAGTATATAACAAAAACACAATATGGATGGAAGAACCAGACAATTGCAATTAACCATGAAAAGTTTTTAAAAATGAGTGTCTTTGTCTCTTCCAGCAATTAGATAACTTCAGAACATTGTACTAACAAAACAACAGTTTTATTTATTTACCTAATTTATTTATTTATTTCCATTTGCTTACCAGAAAAGTATTATGGGGCAGACAAGCCCATTTTCAGTGAAGGTCAGGGGAGAAAAGCTCCACAAGAAATAGTAACATACAGATTGCTCTGGTAACATTAACAGCATTACATACAAATCTCAAGAAAACTATTTACATTAGTAATATACAATATACAGAATTATAAGGTAACATTTAACAGCATTACATACAAGGCCCTATGAGTATTATTTACAGTAGCACTGCACAATATATAGAAATAGCAGGTAACATTAGCAGCATTACATACAAACTTCATGAGAGCTATTTACAGTAGTATACAATATACAGAATGCTCAGGAAACAAAGCAGCATTACATGTAAAGTTCTACAAAAATTATTTACAGTAGCACTATACTATATACAGAATTCTCATGTAAAATTAGCAGCTTTACATACAAAGCTCTGTGAGAATTATTTACAGTAGAAATAGACTTATAGGGGGCATGGCCAAGATGAGCACTGAGTAACAGCACTTTCTCTCTGCTCTGTCCTTACAGAATATTTATGACATGATTTTTTGAGTATATCTACCTTAATTTTGTTTTTTTTTATATATTTGGATTCTATTAATCATTCTTTAGGATAGTATATAAACATTTTGGCATTTTTTTTTTATTTTTTTATTTTTTCCTGTCAAAAAGTATTAGAGAAAATATCTGGACTTCAGACTACAGGATGAGCTATTCCAAATCTACACTATTGAGAAAGAACTTCAGTCACTATTAATTAACATTCAAGAACTGACAGCAAAGATTTATAGAATGGATGTGATACTGGATAATTTCAAAGAAAAATATTCCCAGCAAATGGAAATATTACACAAAGACCTTAAACAGCAAAAGAGACAGATTACTGGTATAGAGACTTCACTAAATTATATGGACACAAGAATTTAGGAAGGTGAGCACAATATAGACTTTATTTTAAAAACAAAATACTCTTTAACAAGCAAAAATTGATGATATAGAGAATAGATCAAGAAGAAATAATATCAGACTTTTTGGGTTGCCTGAGAATGTTGAAGAAGGTAATATGGAAAAATTCTTAACATCTTGGCTCCCTGATGTATTACAGCGTCCTGAAGCTCTCTCATGTGGGATAGAAAGAGCACACAGGTCCTTGGCTACTGCAAAAAAGGTAAATCCAATTCTACTAAATCTGTTATAGTGAAGTTTTTATCTTCTCATGACAAGGAGATTGTGTTAAAGACTGCTTAGGCTAAATCTCCTATCAAATATAAAGAAAATGTCATATTCTTTGATAATGATTACTCATCTTCTGTAATTGCCAAAATAAAGCTTTTTTTGCCAATGCTAAAAGCACTAAAGAAAGCCCAAATAAAGACACACCTATTATTTCCTGCCAGATTAAAATATTTCTTCAAGATGGTCCAAAAATATTTGATGACATAGACTCTGCCATTACCTTTGTCAAAACAAGAAAACTGCTTGATAAAATAGAGGATATGGAGTGGGCAAATGCCAGCCTTAAAAGAAATGCTGATAACAATTCCTGGAAGACCTCTGAACATAAAAAGAAGCTCAAAAATAAGTGACTTATTAAGCTGTTTTACTATGGCTTTTTTTTACCCAAGTCTTAAAAACTAACTCAGAAGTTAGGGAAGTGGAAATGGTTCAACAGGTGAGACTTTGTTGTTTAAAAGTTTTTTTATGGAACATAGTTGTTTTAATGGTATTTTATAGTTTGTTATTAACTTTAGTTTATTCTAGTTCAATTTCTATAACAAGTAAACACTACTTATTTATTCATTTATTTATTAATCTTTATATAGTGGTTGTTGTCTGTTATAATAAATGTTCTGTATGTTTGGAACTGAAATTTATGGTATTTTGGGGAATTATAGCAGATACAGAGACTTATAGATGAGAAAATGAGAGTCTTTATTACAATATACTCTATTTAATTTGTTTTTAACTGTTTGCTGTTTTATTTCACTGCCTCTCTGTGAAGAGAGACTCTTCACTGATATTGTTGCCATATTGTTGCTTTAATAATTATGTTTCCCATCTCCTGTTCTGCTGTTGGAATGTGGTATTATTTCTAGTAATAGACATATGAAAAGTTTATCTGTTCTACCTTTCAGTGACCTGATATGTTTTGAAGTAATTCATTTGATATTTATTTTAGAAATGTAAATATTTATGGAGAGGTTTTAATTTATTTCTTTTGTTTTTCTTTCTATTTTCCTCCTTGCTGTTGGTTGTGAAGGAATGGAGGATTTTGTGTAGAATGATATGTTTGGGGTGGTCTAGTGGTTTACCGGGTTTGGCAGATGGAGTTTGTTGGTCCTTTAACATTTTATATTACTTTTCTTCCACCCTTATGTCTCTCTTATTGTTCATTTTATGTTTCCCTGTTTTCCCACAAGCTAATCAACAGTTTTTTCAGTGAAAAGCTGAAAATGTTTTCCCTTCACAAGCTTGTGATTCTGATCTGTTAAACAACCTTGGTCTGTACTCGCATTGCAGCTGCTACAATGGAGAGCAAGGAAAAAGTGTCATTTCCATGGAAACATTTATAGTCTGAACCTTGTGCTGAGAAGCTTTATAAAAGCTGAATAATAGCTAGAATAGACGGTTTCTAATGCCATCTACAGCTTGGTTGAAAAACTGCATCTAAATAACATATTTGATATGTCTACTATATTTAAACATTTATGAATGTCCATAATCAAAGCACTTTTCACACACTTAAACCCTTACGTTTTGTACACTTGTCTTCATAATTCTATTGTGGTTGTATAAGTTTTGTATTGATTGGTATGACAAGCATATAGTATACATAGCAGTGTTGTTAAAATGAAGGGTTTAGTGTGGATTGGTGTATCCGTGGTGGTCTAGTGGTTTGCTGGGTTTGAGAGATGGAGTTTCTCAGCTTTGTGCTGTTTCATGTTGGCTTTTTTCCCCTCTGTTGCCTTTTTGTTTTATCTGCTTTGCGTTTCTTGGTCCTGCCGCAAGATAGTCTGTGGCTTACAAAAATAAAAAAAAAAGAAGAAGAAAATAGCTGCAAAAGTTTTCACTCCTTGGTCTCGTGCATTCAAACTGCTGAATGACTCTGCTGCCTGTTTGTACTGCGACTGCCTCAACAGAAAGCACAAAAAAAGTGTTGTTTCCATGAAGTTATTTGCGGTCTGAAGTTTGTGCTGAGAACTCTCGCAGAGCTGGATAATAGCTTGATTAGATGGTCTCTGATGCCATCTATTGGTCAAATGAATGAACTGCAGCTAAGTAACCAGTATAATAAAATTGTTACATTAAAAGCATTTATGAGAGTGTATAAGCAGAGCATTTTTGATATATTTATACCCCTATGTTTCTACACTTTTATTTATAATTCTATTTTATGCAATTTACACCTCTTTTGATTAGTACAACAAATATAAGGCATATATAGTAACACCATTAAATTATTTATGAAAGAAGAAAGGAAAAAGAAAGGAAATGAATATATACAAAGCTTTTTATGACACATAAGCAGAAGTTAGCATTCTTTTACAAGACACAAAAATCAGAAATAAAAATAATTCTATTACAGGTAGAAAATAAATAAATCATGACTGAAACATAATCTAGTCTATATGTCTATTATTTGCTAAATACAGTATAGTCTCAGATGTAGATGTTTACCATATCAACTAGTATTTTGATATATTCTGACAAATCTAGAAGTTCTTTCAGATTACTAAAGGCCTTAAAGATACATGGAGATGGGGAAATAGTGTTGTTAGATATTGGCACAATACATAAAGAGACAGGGGATTAGGCTACTTATTGATTATTATAACAGTCCATTACATATAAATTAGTTATAATTTTTGCATTATTATATAATACATGTCTGGTATTTATGATCTGTTGAATTCATATGACAGACGTTAAAATGAAAGAGTTACATTTGATTTACTTTAATTTGTTTCTTGAATTGGTACATACAATTCTAATGGATGTTTGTGAAATTATACAACAACATATATATTTAGACAGGGAAGAGATGAATGTTGTTGCTAGCCTGATGGTCAGTTTGGGTGACAGATGTCACTCAAATTAGGAGTTTTTAACTCTGGGGGGGGGGGGGTTGAAAGAGTCTATGTTATTAATGAATGTTATATGTTTCTGTTAATAGTTATTATGATGGTCACCAAATCTTACAAAATTTAATTTTATGTAAACACATTTCATTGGATAAATGTTTTTCATGTTTTATGTGTAAATTATAATTGTATTCCTAATAGTCAATTTCTATTCACTTAAAAAAATGGGAAAAAATGAGTGTTATTCAACAACAGTTATTCAGAACATTAACTTTTCATGACATCATTAAAGTGTATATCATTAAACATCAATGGATTAAATAATCCTAATAAGAGAAGATCTTTGAACAAATATCTTAAATTGCATAATACTCAGTTAATATTTCTCCAAGAAACTCATTTACTAACGGAAGATGTCACAAAACTGGAATCAAAATCTTACAAACTTTTGATTAGCTCAGAACATACATAAAAAGGGGGTGGCCATACTATGGAAAAATATATTACCTATGCCTAAAATAATTGACACCTACAAAGATAACAATCGGATGTTATCTTCAGTTATTAAAGAATTTAATAAGAAAATGTTGACATTAATAATTATGTATTGGATTCCTGGCATTGGACCTACAACAGTGAAACAACATATAGAACATATAGTTCAGTTTTCTAAGGGTAGTATTATTCTTGCTGGGGATTTTAACTGTATTTCTGACATAAAAGACTCTAGTACCAGTGGTAAAAGGAAAATTCTAACTATAGCTAAATTATTGAATGAATTCTCAGATTCATACATGATGAAAGATATTAATAACTTTTCTGACCCTAAGTCACTGTTCTATACATTCTAATCACATAGGCATAATTCATATTCAAGAATAGACAGGGTATTAATTTCCAATAACTTAACTGATTTCTTATCAAACTCAAAAGTGATTTTTTTGTCCACTTTCGGACCATAATTCCATAACATTTGATTTTATACTAAACTCCACATTTAATGTTCAAATTAAAAGGATACCAGCCTATATAATTAAACTCAAATATTTTATTGATTTTTTTCACTACAGAAGTACAAAATTGTATTGAACTTAATAGTACACAGGGAACTTCAGAAATATACATTTGGGATACTCTAAAAGTCTACCTATATGGCAAAATTATCGATTGGTATAAAAAGAAAATAATTTTATGGGATAAAGGCCTTCGAGATATACAAACAAAGTTAGATACTTTAAGGCTTGATGCTTCAAATAATCCAGATAAGAAAGACAGAATGAATGAAATAAATACCTTAAGCAATAAATACATGGAAATTTTAAACCATAAAGTTATGATAAATCTTGAAAAATATAAACTTATAACTTTTTCTATAAATCCTAGAGCCATAAATATACTAGCTAAGAAAACTAAAATATTAAATAAACTTCACCATATTAAAGAAATCTATTCTCCAACAAAAAAAAATGGTATCTGATTTACCAAATATATTAAGTGAGTTTAGAGATTTTTTTTTTAAATTAAACCAACCCAATGATAATATTAATAGTACAAAAGATATTTAATCTTTTACACATAATAATATAAAGAACAGACTATCTGAAGCACAAATAAAATTAATAGATAATCAAATATCTTTCAAAGAAGTAAAAGATCAAATAACCAAACTTAAGCAAAATAAAGCTCCTGGTAACAATGGTATCATTTATGAAATCTGTAAGGTTTTGCCTGCTAAAACATTACCTCTACTACATACAGTATTCAATATAGCTCAAAATAACATTATAGCTCCCTCTTGGAAATACACATTTATTTCCCCCATACTAAAGTCTGATAAAGATCCTGTAAAATGGGATTCATATAGGCCCATCTCATTATTAAATACAGACTGTAAAACGTTCATGTCTATTTATGCTGATATACTTAAAACTATTTTACCATCCCTGGTAGATATGGATCACACAGGTGTTATAATTAATAGAACTTCTTATGATAACATCAAAAAAACAATAACTTTAATTGAATCAGTAAGCCTTAAAGAATAATTTCACTCTTGTTATTTAGATATTAACTGTGCCTTCGACTCAGTTAATTGGAATTATCTTTTTATCTTACGAAAGGACTTAAACTTTTCTAATAGCTTTATTAATCTTATAACTCAATTATATAATGAAAGTCAAGCCAACATAAAAATAGGTACAAGTATATCCCAAAACATAGCCATTGTAAAAGGAACCAGACAAGGTTGCCCTATATCTCCACTTTTATTTACATTAATTATGGAACCTTTGGCTATCCTAATAAGGGATAACAATAATATACAAGGATATAGGTTAAATTGTAATGAAACATCAAAAATACAAATGTTGGCTGACGAAGTATTAATCCCTCTTGGTGGTACTAACCCTACCTTACAATATTTTTTTAAAAATATGGATATATTTCAAAAAAGTTCTGGTCTTAATTTTAATAATTCTAAAACACAGATTATACTAATTGGTTCCAAACCTTATCATATACAAGACCAATACAAAAAATATATTCCTCAGTACCAACAAATAACCTATTTAGCTATAATTATAGCAACCAATATTAAAGACGTCTTGCACCTAAATTATAGTAAAAGTATAACTACCATAGAGACTCAGATTTTATTTACAAAGGATGAAAAACTTTCCATTATAAAGATGATCTTGCTTCCAAATATATTATACATACTACAATCTATCTCTATTTCCCCTACAGGCTCTTTTATTAAAAAAATTAACACACTGATTAAGAATTTTTTATGGCATCTGATAAAGCCTAGAATTGCATTGTCCTATCATATGTATAGCTGGGAAAATGGAGTTATATCTTTACCAAATCTAGAACTTTATTCAATTTTGTCAGTTATTAAAACAACTGTTTATCTAATAGATGCAGAGTATTTTGCAAAATGGAAGGACATTATGTTAAATTTATCCCAAAATACCAAAAATTAAAATAACAAACATATACCACAGTTAATAAATATTTCATTTATATGGAATATGAGAAAGTATTTTTCCAATTATTCCATTCAAATGCTTAAATCTACTTATATAACTTTAATTCTAAGGGCCTTTAAAAACTTTATATTTAGGTTTAGAATCTTTGAAAATTGGCTGTTTCTCATCTTCCCTTTTGCCTATACACAAGTTATAATTCTATCTGCAGATCGATCTAAAATGTTGTTATTTAAACAAAAGCAATTGATGTTTTGGCATCAAATGTTAAATAAAAATTAGGCAAAATCTATTAATGCTCTTATAGATGAAAATAACATTAACTCTCTACTTTGGTCAGATTTGCAAGAGTTTAGAAAATATATTCTAGATAAGCTAATTTTAATCCCTTCAAATGATAAAAATTCAATACCCAAACTTATCCAATATTTGATTTCATACTCTTATAATACTTTATCAGTTAAAATAGTATATCAGATATTTATAAAGCAATTAAGATCTAAATGTATATTCAGATGACTATTGAAATTCATTTGCAGCAATCAATAGTTTTATTCCCTCAAAAAAGACAAAGTTAATTTCCTTCAGTCAGCCAGCAAAACCATTTCCGCCATTAAATGGAGAATCTTTACATGGAGATTTTTACATAAATCTTTCGTCAAACCTCAGCAAATGAGTAAGATAACTAAACAAGATGTTGTTTGCTGGAGGTTTAATGCTGTAACAAATGCTGATTGGAATCATATATTTTATAACTGTGTATTATTAAAGAAATGTTGGGAGGAAGTTATCACTTTTTTACAGGCAATTTTTACAGACAATTTTATGCTTACAAAGTCACTTGTATTATTCAATACACCTGTCCCAGATTGTATAAATAAAAACAAATATTTTTTTTACTCTGGTCTATACTTTCCATTGCGAGGAAAGTAATTACAAGAAATTGGAATTCCTCATCAGTTCATTTAAAGCATTTAAAGGTCTTCTCTTAGAAATATCTAGGTTAGAAATGTTAACAATCAAATCTAAATCTACAAGGAATACAAAATTATGTTACAAATAGGAAAATGTACACGAATTATTGGTTAAAGAAATGGATAAATGATTAATGCACTAATCTTTTCTTTTTCTGTAAATCTTTTATTCTATGTTTTCATTTTCTTCTGCCAAACTAAAATTAATTGATCATGTTATTCGATATATAGTGAACATCATTGTACATAGTTTACTGTGCTATTATAGTTATTGTATTTGTTTTCTTTTTTAAATATTGTATTTTAAAAATGTAACTTATTTAATTTCTTTCACAAGATCTGTTCATTATATTAATGTTTTCAATAAAGCTGTTTAAAAAAAGAAATAGACTTATACATAATGCTTTGGTAACATTAGCAGCACTGCAAACAAAGCTCCACAAGAACTATTGCAATAGTGCTCTACCATATAGAGAATGCTCATATAACCTTAGTAGCATTACATACACAGTTCCATGTACACTATAGGCATAATGCACAGGTAATATTAGCAGCTTTACACAGAAAGCTTCATAAAAATGCATGCAATATAACAGAAGTAAATGGGATATATTACTGTGCAGCTAAATTAATAGCATAAAAAAGTTTTACCACAAAATCACAGGGCAGTAAGGGAAAGGAAAGGGAGAAATCAAATGCCATCATGGAAGTATCAAAAAGAGAAAACTATAAAGCAATTAAGACCAGAGGTGTCACTGTTAGAAGAGTACAGAACAGGGAAAAGATCAACAAAAATACTCAGAAAGATAAACGTGATAAAAGCAATGTGCAGTATTAGAATAGGTCAGGATCTAGTGTCCACTGTTGAAAATAATAAACTAAAAATATCAGCACAGGCAGAAAAACTTAGAAGATATGCAGATAAATATTAAGGAAAAGTACAAAATAAGCAATTTATTGATGACCAAAAAACATTTTATAGAGAACTGAGAAACAGGCAAAAGGAATTGAAACACCACCAAAAAAGAAGAAATAGATGCATTTTTGAGAAATATATAAGAATATCCTGTGGAACATAACAAATATGCTAAATGGATAGAAGAGGTAAAAGAAAAAATAGGAAGTTCAAATGTACAGGATGAAATGGGATGAAGTAATGACCGGAGAAACTGAAACAAAGTTAAGAAAAGCTCCTAGATGTAGTACCTAATTTCTGGCTAAAAATATTACTATCTTTACAAAAGATTTAGCCATGAGTATGAACTATTTATATGTGTACCCCAAATAGATGCCACCTTGGTTAACAACAGGAAAAACAATTTAACAACATGAAAAACAATGCTTCTCCTTAAGAGCAAACCTGCAAGCTATCCTAAAAACTGTAGACCAATATATTTCCATCCAGTGATATATAAACTATACACTGGAATTGGTGCCAACAGAGTTTATAGTCATTTCGAAGAAACTCAATCATGGCAATAGAACAAAACAAAAGGGTAACAAAATAAAGTCATATGGAACAAAGCATCATTTGTTGTTAAATAAAGTCATAATGGAGAACTGTAAAAAATGGGAAGAGTCTAAGTATGGCATGGATAGTCTGCAAAAAAGCATTTTACATTATCCCACATTCATGTATAAAAGAGTGCTTTAAATTTATAAGATACACCCTACATTGACTGATTACATTATAGCAACCATGAAACAGTGCAAAGCACTTCTAGGAATAAAAATTCAAAGGGGGATATTCCAAGGTGTCTCTTTGTCACTGTTGCTCTTTTGTCTTTCCCCTAACCCATTAAGCTGCCTACTTAACATATTAGGTCATGGCTACAATTTGGCTCCCAGAAAACATCAAAGTGTCAAGACATATTCTTTTTGTGAATGATTTAAAACTTTATAGTTCATTAGGTGAGGAACTGAAAGCACAACTGCAAATGATCAGAAGCTTTCCAGATGATATAAGAATGTCATTTGGCCTTGATAAATGTACAAAAGCAACCCTTAAAGCAGGAAAGCTTCAGAACCAAGCAAATATCAGTTTGGGGCAGGAATGTGATATAAAAGAACTTGAGCAAGAGGGAGTATATAGATGAAGGATCAACAGTAAAACATGAACAAATGCAAATAAAACTTAGTAAGGATTATTTTAGAAGACTTAAACTAATATTGAAAAGAGTTTTGACATCTACAAAGACCAGACAATAAACCAATTTGCTCTTCCTGTCCTTACAGCTTTGGAAGTATTGACTAGCCCCAAAAGTTATTGGATAAGTTGGACAGGAAACCAAGACAAGTGCTTCATGCTCATCATATGATTTATAAAAAAAATCGTTGTACACCAAGACTATATATATATTGCCTCTTCTGAAGGTGGTATGGGCCTCCTCAAAATTGATCATATGTATAGATCTGCAATTGCAGGACTGCATATGTATCTATAGACCTCACAAGATACAAATGTAGTAAAGTTTTAAAACAGGAGGAGAATAAGTCTAAGATGACTTCCCTGCTTAGTTTAACAGAAGCATATTGGTGTCAAGCAGGAACAGAAATCAAACCAGAAGTAGATAAAAATCAGGTAGCAACTGAATGTGCTAAAAAAAGAAGAAGAATATAAGGTGAAGGATCAGATGAGAAGACAAGAAATGTGGAAAATGCATAAATATAGTTGTAAGTATGGAAACCTCTTGGAACAACCTCATGTTGACCAGGACCGAATGGAGGAATGATTAAGGAGAGGAGAATTTAACCCAAAAGATAAAAGGTTAATACTGGTGGCCCAGGATAGTCAACTACATACATGTTGGTTCACAAAGTCCATTGAATATGTGGGAGAAACAGACAAATGCAGGTTTTATAAACAGAATTAGAAACAGTTGTACATCTTGTTGCAGGTTGTGATATACTAATGGCAGAAGGACTGTATACTGAAAGGCATAATAATGTGGCAAGACTTGCACTGGAGATTGTGCAATCATTATAATAGTGAAGTAGCTGAGAAACATTGGAAACATGATCCACAAAGCATTATAGAAAATGATGACATTGATATCACATGGGATACAGATATAGTAGTCCATGAAAAAAAGACAAAAGTAGCATTGATCATTGAAATTGCTACGCCGGGTGACTATAGTGTTTCTTGTGTACAGAGACACATGAAGTCATGAAATACCAGGATTTACAGGCAGAAGACAGGGCAATATGGAAGAAGGATACCCAGACAATCATAATAGTAGGAGGAGCAACTGGTCTTATAAAAAAGAATTTACAATCATACTTAAATATGTTACTGATATATGTAAATCTGTATGAATTGTAGTAGGAGTCACTTCTGGGTGCATTGTGGGTGCTGCAAAGAGCATTTCTGGCTAAAATCAAAGACTGAAACAATACTCATTTTATGAACTTGTTACTTTGACTTGCGAATGGGGTCTTTTCCTGTCATGGTATAAGAAACCCAGAAAGCTTAGAGAAATTAAACAGAGAGAAAGCTCCATGACAGATATTTACATAAGTACTATGCTGTTTCACAAGAACTATATACAATAGTACTATACTATATACAGAATTCCCAGGTAACAATAGCAGCATTAGATAAAAACTCAGTAAGAACTATTTATAGTAGTTAGTACATGTGCCTTCTGTACGGAGTCTGCCTGTCATCCCTGTGGTCACATGGGTTTCCTCCACGTGCTCCAGTTTCCTCCCACATTCCAAAGACATGCTGTAGGTGGATTGGACACTCTACATTGGCCTTAGGTGTGAGTGTGTGCCTTCTGTGGAAGGTTGGGTGTCAGGCTGGCAACTCGACACCGTAGAACTCCACTACCAATTGTGAGAGGACAGGTGATCCGCTGTGGTGACCCCTAACCGGGAAAAGCTGAAAGAAGAAGTACAATATATAGAATGCTCAGGTAACATTAGCAGCACTTCATACACAGTTCCATGAGAACTATTTACCATCATACTATACTTTATACAGAACACTCAGGAACATTACCAACACTGCATACAAAGTTTTACAGTTTGAAAGAATAATTTCTGAGTACTGTACCACTCATGTGCTGCAAGGATATAAAGTGTAGCAGGTGTTTGCTAGCAAGCAGATTTCTATAGTGTAAAAGAAGAATTTTTTGTATTTTAAAACATGCACACTGTAGCCATTCATTCAGGCAGCTTATAAACTTTAGTGACTGTTTACAACACTTGTAACAAGCAGTTTGCTACAATTTAAAACAGATTTTTTTTGTTAAACTAAAGCATGAGAATCATAGCTGTCCCATGCAAGCAAAAATATCGCAACTGTTTGCTATATTTGTAGCAAGCATTTAGCTACAGTTTAAAAGAAAGCTTTTTCTTTTTTAAACTAAAACATGAATGCCATTGTGTTCTATGCATGCAGGGTATAAATTGTAGCAACTGTTTGCTACATTTGTAGCAAGCAGTTTGCTACAGTTTAAAAGAAGATATTTTCAAAACTAAAACACGGGCACTGTAACACACCATGAGGCAGGGTATAAACTGTAGCAACCATTTGCTACATTTGTAGCAAGCAGTTTTCTACAATTTAAAAAGAAAATTTTTGTTTTTTAAACTAAAACATGAGTGATATAGCATGCCATGCAAGCAGAATATAAAGTGTAGCAACTGTTTGCTACATTCTTCACAAGCAAAATGCTACATTTTTTTTACTAAAATGTGAGGATGATTAACCAGGGGCAGGACACAGAAGGGTTGGGCACAAGAGCATGGCATCAGCACAGGATGCTTATTTGGCCAGCTTTGCTTCTGGATATAACTATATGCATTTCATCATAAGGAAAGTAAAAGACAAAAAATAGTAAGAGGGCAGAGATAGTCCATGGCATGAATATGTACATAGGAGAGGTATGTTAGGAATAATTTAGCCTGGAGAGTAGCAGGGCCACAGCCAAGAGTCAAGCAGAAACAGTTTTAATTTGTCTTTGAAGATGTGTGTGTTGTTGAGGAGTCTGATTGGAAGAGGAAGTGATAAACAGGATTGTGAGATACAATTGGAGTAAAGAGCATTTTCTGTATTCTTGTTATGTTTTGTGAATTGAGAGATGTTTGTTAGTAGAGGTGCAGTGTACTGGTTAGGGCTGGATTTTTTTTTTTGCATAAAAGACTTCTGTGTGAAGATGAGAATAGGTGAGGAGGCAAGATAGATCATACCAGCCTAGATACCTGAATGCAAAACAGTGATGTGTGGAGTATGGCTAGGAGTAAGGTATTAGGAAGCAAATTTACTATTTTATCATAGCATTTCTCTAATTTAGTTTCCATCATAGACTGGGTATTGATAAAAATAGAAGAGGCATATTGAAGTGTAGGCAGCATGTAGATTAATGCTTATGTTATCTGGATGCTCACCGTCAGATATAATTTGTCTCTATATAGCAGACTTACTTGTGATGTGTTTTTTGATTGCTTGTCAGATGTGGAGATTGAATATCCTAGTGTTATCTACTCTTATCTAGTTTTTGGAGAATACCTCAATGTTTGTATTATTTGCTGAGGTTATTTCAAAGTTAGCTTTGCATTTTGTATGAGATTTAGGAGTAAAAATGAGAAGTTTTGTGGGTTTTTTGCATTTACTATTAGCTTTTATTTGACTAGCCAGTTTCCTATGGAGCAAATGAATCTTGTGTGAGCTGCTGGAGAAAAATAGGATTTTGTCTGAGACAGCATGAAAATTACTGGTAAATATACTAAACATGGGTAGTACTGGTATGGAGCCTTGGGGAGTACCGGCAGAGATGGTTAAAATGGTTGAGATGCTAGATTACCATTTAACAGATCCATCAGACAGCTAACCAGGAGGAAAAATCAAGGGAGGCTAACTGATGGAGCAATTTATTATGAGAGGCACTGTCAAAGGCTTTAGATAGGTCCATTAGAAGGACAGATATAATAATACATGTAGTGTGGCTATAATTAACACTGTTAGAGAAGTCTAATAGTGCATTAGTGGTGCTGTGATTTGGTGTAAATCCATGCAGATTGGGAGTGAAGAGGTCACTGCTAAGAATGTGGTTGAAGACTTAAGCATGCCTGCTTTTTCTAAGATTTTTGATTGGGGAAAAGTATGGCTTGGAAAGGTCAGTTGTATTCTCCCACTTTGTACAGGGATAGGATGAATGAATGAATCATTTCTTCCACTGGGAGGAGATGTAAGACAGATGGATCAGTTAATGAATATTGAAAAGAGTTAGGCAATGGCTTCTGCTGCAATTTTCATGTATTCAGCAGGTAGATTATCTGAAGCTAGGGTGTTAGATTTTATTTTTTTGGAGATGACCTTTAATGATAGAGGTTGTGACAGTGTTGATGGAGAAATTGTTATGGTTGCCTCTGACTTAGAAGTTAAGATGGGGTAAAAGGTCAGTGCCCGTTTTAAGTAGTGATTTTAAGGTGTCAATAAAGCAGGAGTTAAACTATGAAGCATTATTGTCTGGGTGCATATCTGGGTAGGGATTGGGCTACTCTGTTCCACCAGGGGATAAATGTTTCTTGATGGAGCTTTAAATAATACATTTAAATTTAAAATAAGACCACCAAGTACCAGCATCTCCCACACCACTGTTTATTCCTTAAACTCTAAACTGGTTTATACTCCCTAATCACCTAAACTATGTACAATTAGTTACAATACACAAAATTCCACAAAAAACATCAGTCTGTTCAGGCCTGAAATCCCTTCCCCATAGCTACCACCTAAACAGATCACTCTGATCAGAAGACAAACAACTCTTTGTATTCATAAACCTAATAAAAATGCAGGGCAAAGCGAGTACTGCTGCTCCATATCCAAAGCTTGGAAGTCACTACCTTTAGCCATGAGAACAAAATCTAATTGTCAAGCGTTTTAACATACCTTAAAAAATTCCTTCATAACACCTGGCTGTGCTCTTGCTCAGACCCAGGCTGAACCCTTCCTACAATAAAATTTCCCTTTCCCTACCACACATATCTCTTCTGCTCTCCATTGCTACTCTGTTGTTCTTATCTGACTTTCTTATAACAACCTTTCTGCCATATAATCTAACTCTTCTCGTAGCTATACTACTTTCTGATATTTCCTATATTTGCATAATAGTACTTCTGGCATTTTCTGAGATTCTACCACATTTCTGATATCTAGTTTTAATCTTCTGTACATCCAGAGCTTTTATGTATGGATAGACACACATCCTTTTTAATATCTTCTATCCATCTCCTTTATTTAAGACTCAATATACATACTGAAAACATTTTGCTGCTGTATAATATTGGTAAACAATAATTGTATTATGATATTATTATTATTATTTTAATATGTCTGAGTTTGTAATGTAAAACATCTTTTGCAATGATTTTATAATGTATAATATCAGTAGAATGCTTTTGGTGATGCAATCAGAAGAGTTTCTCCCTGACTGTCTGATGAAAATGGGTGCCCTATGGGCATAGTTAGACTTTGATAAACATATATATTCCAACCACAATTTTAATCTTCTCTATTCAGAGCCAGTATAACATCCAAGAACTCACTTTATTTTAGTTAGACTTTCCCAGTAAACATGTTACAATAAATGATAACTAAATACATTTTAACATTCTTTTTATTTATTCATTTTAATTTTTAACATTCTTGCTTTTCTCAAGACTGCCATAAGTGTAATACTTAGTGAAAATGTGTTTTCAGATGTGCTGAGAGATTTGTATCCTAATTTGTGAAATGTAGGAAGTCATGTGATTTGATTTTATAGTTTAAAGTTGCTCTTTTGTTAATCTGTTGTTATAATGAACTCTCATGTTGCAGGACTCAATAAACTCTGTATAGAGCCTACACAGAGTGTATCCATGTACACGGCCATGATGTACTCTCTGCAATGCGCAATACATATTAATGCTGTGCAGCGTGCCTAAGTGAGCCTTCACAGTGTGCACCAGTGGTGTTGGCCATGAAACCATGTAGAACAACATGGATAATGAATCTGTTTACAGGGAAGCACCTGTGTCCCGCCCCCATACTTCCTAACCTCCTAGTCCTACACAACACCAACCATCTGTATTAATTATCCTCAAACCTGAATGATTAATTCAAAACCACAAATTTTATGAGGAATACCATAAAATTAACAACCAAAAGTATGGAGAGACTGTCTGGAACTAGTTATATGTATATAGGTGGGTTTTCCACCCTCTTTTTTTTTTTCATTTTGTGTAATACCATGTTTGCATGGCATGCAGCAGCATTTGACAAGGCTTATGATTGTGCAATGGGACCACCCATGTACCATACATGACCCAGTCATCCAAAAATAGAAACCAAATGCTTTCAATTGGTGTAGGTGGGCACAGCTGGGCATTGCACAAACCTGATAAGGGGGGGCTATGCAATGGGCATACCGTCCACTTAACAATGAATATTAAGATGCATGACTGCATTTGACAAATCTTGTGGCTACATCTGTAGAGTATTGGACTGCAGTGCAGATGGTCCTGAGACCTAGTCCAGGGTATGCAAACTTTATTTATAGTGCTGTGATATTTCAGCATATATACATAAAATTGTAATGTAATGAAACAAAGCTGAAATAGAATTGGTTGTAAGTTCTTTATGGATACATTTGAAAAAGATGCATGCCACTTAGCAGTGCACAAACCAATGAACTTGCCTTACCATGTTTGTGTGATGGTAAGCAGCATGCACCTTTTTTAAATGTATCAAAATGTAGATAGTACGCACTCCCAGTAAGTGCAATTGGCAGGAAAACTTGCGTTTTAAAGGTAAATAGGTGGGAATTGTGCTATAGACAGTTTGAGATCTTCCTTGTGCAGCAATAGCAGGTGTTGGTGAGGGAGCACTGGGGTGTCCAGGAGACCAAGGTCTTTATTGGACTCCTGGTTAAGGAGAAAATGGGTTATTGGGTAAATGATATATAAACAAGGAGGAATGCGTATTATTTGTAATACTCTGATGATGTTCACTAGTAATGTGAATGAAAGTGGTTAACTATCATTTAAATAAATTACTTTAGAGTGGATTATTGAAGTATTTTTCATTTATTGCAGCTTTTCCAATGATGTGTGTTCTCAATATTGATTTTGTTTTCATGCTGTGGTGATATTATTGTGGTTTTTCATTCTTGTCTATATTCCACAGAAGAGCACAGCATACAATATTCTCCTAAAATGCCACACCACCATATTTATTTTTGAATTCTTACCCTTCTAGTCTTTTGTAAACCACAATATTGTATGATTGTAGTTCACTAACAGTGCCTTAATTTGAAAATGCATAATCTGAAAGTTTTGCACCACATCCATCTTTTCCAGTGCAGTCCTGTATATGTTGACCAAAACCATCCTTAGTTAGTCACTGCTCATTCCTGTTTATGATGGATCTATGGTTATCCAAGTTTAAATGTGACATATTTAGATTCCACATTAAGTACTACCCCTTCAATGTTCTCATTTTCTTCTTTTCTGCTTAAAGTCTATCATCCTTCTCAATTTGTGTCTAGGAGATGATAAACTGTATTGTTCTACCATGTCTCCCCCTTTTCTCTACATCAACTGACATGGCATTTAACCTAGATTCTGACCCTTATTGAACTTTGTCACATTTGTCATTTGTTGTTGCTCTACCTCTCATGTGATGTCTTCCTTTATATAGATTGCTAATCAACCTACAGCTCTTCTTTCTCAATCAGTCCTGAACAAGCTATACCCAGGCAACTTCTTGTCCCACCCACTTTTTTCACTGCCCATGTTCTCATGTTACCAGTAATGCCCCCACCAATTCCATTATTATTTGCATGTCCCCATCTTATTACCCAGAGTCCATCCATTGAAGAGAAATACTATACAGCCATAAAACAATTTCCTTTTCTTTGTTCTTTGTTCTTCTGCTATGTTCCACTTCTCCTTCTGCCTTCTGTCTACTTGTTAGCCCTACATTCCTCCATAAGATCTTTTCTTCTTTTGGTTTTTGGACTGTCTTTTACACCATTGGTTATGCTATATTTTCATGGTGGGGGTGGGGGCATCTTTGGCTGGCAGTGCTACTAGGCAGATTGGATTGTGATATTCTGAGTTGTCCTTTTGTCCATTTATAATGTCCACCTAAATGTTATCATATTTCCTCCATACAAGCTCAATTAAAGCTTTTTGTATTACCACTGCTCTCTATCTGCCTTTCTAGTATCAATCAGTACACATCACTCCAGCTGAATTTAAACCACTGTCCTGCATTAAGGAACATGTGCATGTGTAGTTCACATATTGCCTACCTTTGTTAAGGCATCACAAAAATGTTTATGTCATCTCTGTTGTAGTTTATTGTATTATTAAGATAATCATTTATTTAACTAAGGAACAACTTTACCTCCTCAGTTGTTACTCATTTAAATACACCAAAACTTGAGAAACGTTTTAAGTTTTGCAGGCAGTCATATCTGTAGCAAACATCTTATTACTGTTGGATGAAGTCACTGACTTCAGATTAGCAACTTCATGCTAGTCTCTCGCTCTCTCTCTTAGGTATATTGTAAAACAAGTTAGATTTTCTGCACTCAGTAGCAGATATAAGCTTGGCATGCCTCACATCTCAAAAAGCTACTTATGCCATAAAGGAGCCACTTGAGCTAGAAGTGTATCTATATATATTTCTTTATTCTTATAAATTAGTTATTATCTTTAATATTCAGACATTATGTTGTTGGAATTGTGGGTCTAACTCAGAAATTGACCCCAACCTGATGAAGTTGCTGCACATCCATAAGTCAAATGGGACTAGAATTACCCACTCCAGCAACCTAAATCTGGCCTGTGATTGAAATAGGACATGCCAGAGAGACAAATTCATCTCACAGAGGTTGCCACATTTCTGGAATATGCTACCAATCCGTGTTAAGCTGAGCACCTCTATGACGCTGTTCAAAAGTGTCATGCTGCCATTCCAGCTATCTAGAATTTTGCAAATAATTCTATGTCATTTGTGAGTATTAATATGATTTATACAGAACTGTGTGTTATGTACTGCACTTCAAGAATGTAACCACAGCATGCTCTGCTGGAACATAGAGGATTAACTTGCAAAACCTAAGAATAGTTGAGGTTAATTACTTTATAGCTGGACCATAAACAAGAGATGTTATCTCTCAGTTCCAATGCAGCAAGGAGACAGGATATCTAGAACTAGGGTACCTCCTGCATTGTTTTGTAAGTGTTTTATTGTTTTATGACTTCCAAGATCTGCAGATTTCTGAGAGATCTGTATTTTTAACACAGAGATGTTAAATTCTATTAGTTTCTGTTTTAGAATGGGAACTGAAGTCTGTGACAAAAAGTGATTTCATCCAGGCTAACCCAGCAGTAAAATGTGATATTGATTTAAGAACTCTCTCAGAGAGAGAGAGAGAGAGACTGTGCATTTTGTATTTTGTCTTGGACCTAGCAAGAACATCCACTCATCATCATCATCTGCACTTGCCTGTCTGTAAGTAAGATTTATGGCATAGTATCACTCTTGGATATAGACAGGAATATAGTAAAGATTAGTTTAGATGTTTTCTGTATTTGACTGAGACTGTCCTGCAATGTTGTTTTAAAATATTTCCTGTGAGTTTGAACTCTGAAGTTACTGTGTTGATTGACTGAGTATTGTCTTGTTATTTTATTATTTATTATTAAATAAATTTAAACCTATCTTCATGGCTGATATTTGTGAGACATATTTAAGCTCGTAGAGTACATGCATATCTATTTTGTGACACTGCACAGGCCACTCCAATAGCCTTGCTTGGTCAGACTACCATTTGGCGTAATAATAACATTACATAGTAGGATTGGGCATCCTTTGTAAGGACCTTATATTAGCTGATAAGTAGGTGTTCTGGTGGCGGTGATAACTACCTTATAGTCTGGGTAAAGGGGGGCATAGCTAGTAAACTTGTGCCACCCTTCCCCAGGTGTGTGTGTGTGTGTGTGTGTGTGTGTGTGTGTGTGTGCATGTGTGTGTGTGTGTGTGTGTGTGTGTGTGTGTGTGTGTGTGTGTGTGTGTGTGCACGCACATGTGTGTGCGTGCTTGTATATAACTCAAATCTCAAAGTGCGATTTTGTGGTGTTAGCTACTTGGTCAGGGACATGAAGCACTGGTTGGACAGAGAGGGTACTGGAGGCCTTAGCTTAGACACTCAGCTAATATCTCAACCCTATAGCTGTGCCAGTGGGGAGTCTTACTGGGGATCTGGAGAAAGAGGGAGAAACCAGTCCCAGACAGACTGTGACCTCTGTGTGCTCTTAAGGGAAATTGTACTTGTCATCCTCCCAATGTGTATGTCCCCTAGCTGTTGCCAGTGTGAGGACTGATGCTCCTTGATTACTGGGCCAGTGCAGGGGGGATCATAAAAAGAATTCTGGCTGAATGGATAGGAAACCACAAATTCTTGCCAAGAATAGCTGCCACATCCCTCTTGGACATGGGCAGTCATTACTAATAATAATTTTAGGCATTGGCTAGACTTTTTCTCTTGAAATATGATGGTTGTAATAGACTAGGTTTAAAGTGACCCTTGGGTCAATAGCCTAGTAACCTCCTATGAACATATGAACCTATGTACATTAAAGCATTTTTTTGGTTTTATTTCCTAAAATCATTATATTACTCAGTCAATTATGTTATTGGCTTGTATGAACTGATAAAATTGTTTTCTAATGTGGAGTTAAAAAGCAATCATTCAACTCTAATAGGACTGCCCCAAAATATATGGATTCCCTTGCTAAAATGCCTTGATAGCGATCTTTATGTCAATTTATTTAATTCATTTTGTTAACTGGGCAAATGGAAAGATTCCATCAATTTGGAATCTAAGCCACTTTTTGGAGTTAGTCCAATGTTATTATCTCTAATACTTTTGACTAACTCGGTCCACAACTTGAATGATTCTTCTTAGCTGCTCATGGAGAAGTGCCATGGGATCTTTTAGATCCAATTTAACTACTGCCAACTTAGAAATATAGGAACTCAGTTGCACACTTCTTGTGCATAATGTGGTGCCCTAAAGCTGAGTAGTTAAATTTCTTGTTTTACAGTTCTTGAGGGTAGGCTGAGTCATTCCTATTTCCTTTTACTGTTTCTCTAGAGCTTGAATGCCGATTATTTTTCTCTGAATAGTCTGTTTTCCTCCTACTTACAGAAAAGTATGCTGGTCACACGAGTTATTCTAAATTATTTGGATTTTTCCTTGGCCTTGTTTAAACTCAAAACAATCCCAATTAATATACAAATAAAAACAAAACAAAAAATATAGAACTGTTCATTTTAGGGTGATATTTCTGGATTACAGCATCTGCTGTACTGTTTTGCAGCATCTTTGCTGAAAAATGTGACAGAAGCATGTCAGCCTCAGTGAGTGCTTAGCAATCAAGGAAATTTGGGCGAAACAACTTTCACTGACAGTGGACTTTTCTTTTAGCTCCACTGTTGCTCAACCTCAGGATAGGTATATTTAAGTTCAGTGGTGTGGAAGATGTAAGGGGGCTTATCCTATGCAGTTCTGGCTTTTTTTTATTACTATACGTGTGTGTGTGTGTGTGTGTGTGTGTGTGTGTGCGCGCACATATGTGTCTTCAGATAAGAAGGCTATATAAAGTAGATTAGAAAACAGGCAAGCTGAAAGAACCAAGTGGTCTTATTTATCTCCGTGTCTGTCTCCTCTTTCTAGTTTATCTGCCTTACCTAGCTGTCTCTTTGTATGTATTTATGTATTTATGTATGTGTGTATGAATGCATATAAGAAATTGTCACATTTAGGACAACTAACCCATAATAAACAGTGCCAAATCATTGTAGGTGCTTTAACATCTCTTGTTTACTCTGTTCACAATACCCACTCAATGAAGGCTGTGTACTTCCATAGGTAGGTTTGTCTTTGCAAATAGCATAACATGTCTTTGGTAAAAAGTGGTGCAACTTGAAATTGAATAATATTTGTAAACTGTTGTTAATGCTTGTGTCTGTACTATGTACTCATACACATTAAGGAAAAATATGGACTTTTGAATTTGCTTCCCACTGCTATCAAATGATAACTGCCATGTGCAGTATCTGGTCAGTGAATGCATTTATTTAAACTTTATTTCAACACAAGATAATTGGTGCAAAAGTGTGTTTATCTGATACACTGTCTCCTTTGTTAATCATGAATTGTAATTGCATACTCTTTCAGCTATCTCCAATTTAAGCTATTTTTACTTTTGTTCAATTATTTTTTTTACTTCATTACAGCACCACATGTCCATGTGCAGTTGGTAGGTCATATAGTTATATTAATTTGCATGTCTTCTATTAGTGGTTAGCTGGCTTCTCTGTATTTGATGGTTATGCTGACTGAAGGCATTTTTGTCATTGCCTTTATTATGGCTGCATGTTGTCAGTCTGGCATCTTTAATTTATCTACAATTATCACTACACATTTTGTTCATTGTTTGACACTTTATTGCACCTTATGGAGTATAACAGCAAGTCAGATCCCTTGATTCAGTGTGGAAGCTTAGCTTTTGTCACATTAAATCTAAGCTTCCTTTCCTAGCCTTTGCCCCTAATGAGAGTAGTTTCACCTGGAGTGTTTCAGGCTTGCAGTTATACTTTATTTCTTGTCAGTTTAATATCAGCAGGAAATTTCTGCCATCTGCCACAGAGTCTGCACTTACAGGTCATTAATAAAAGGTTAGTCAAAAAGCAATTAATAATGAAATGTGTTATGCACAATGATTCAGTAATGAAATTAATAACGTTCAATATTACTTGAACACTACCCACACATTTGGAGCAGGCTGTGAAAATTAAGGCTTGAAATGACAATATTTTAAAAGATTCCTAAGCTGTTACAATGTCATTTTTCATAAATATCTAAATGAAATGACCTAGTCAGTAAAGAGTGTGAATGATATGGAAAGAAATGAATCATTTGTAGTTCTCTCTGGTATGTGAATTTAACTGCTCTGGAGTGTAATAACTAGCCACAATCTGTTCACACGGTGACTTGCAGAAAGCGGCTTCTCCACTGGAAGGTGACACCTGCATATATCATTAAGAATGCAATTTCAAACATGCAAAAGACTTTTAGGATATTTGGCACAAGTGCTATAAAACAGTGATAGCATACTGCCCTCAAAGATGGTGTCTTCTTCAGTGCAAAAAAACAAAAAAATATGCCTCTGAAAATAATTTTGGAGAAAAGATGTCATCATATGTTTGAAATTCATGTATAGAATGGAGCATATTAGACTGCCTTTAAAATTAGTTTCATATTAGCCGGTGATATACATCAGTTTCACCGTGCTCTCGTTATTTGCAGAACATGTTTAAATGTTTCTGATGCACACATTCATCCAGGTCACACAATGCTTAGACCAGTTAATGTTGCTATATACATTAAACTTTGAATTAGAAATTCTAAATAAGCAAGTGAAAAGACATATATTTTGAACATCTGTATTCATATTTTCAAACTTATGAGCATTTTTTTAGAATTACTGAGCCAAATTATATTTATATTAGTAGTTTAAACTATTTCATACACTTTGGTATTGTACACATGTTCATGGTTTTATAGTAAAATAGATGAAAATGATGCATTCTTATAGTTGCAGTATAAACAAAACTGTAGTTATTTATTAAAGTACAAGGGGAAGGCAACAGTCTGAGACTGTGTATACAAAACATTCATTTTCAGATCCACCACTGTCATCATCATCTTCTTTCGGTTGTTCCCATTAGGGGTCACCACAGCAGATCACCCATTTCCATTCCTTCCTGTCCTCTGCATCTTGCTCTGTCACACCAACTACCTGCATGTCCACTCTCACCACATCTATAAACCTTATCTTAGGCCTTCCTCTTTTCCTGTTACCTGGTAGCTTCATCCTTAGCATCCTTTTCCCAATATATTCAGCATCCCTCCTCAGCACATGTCCAAACCAACAGAATCATGCCTCTCTGGCTTTGTCCCCAAACCTTCCAACCTGGGCTGACCCTCTAATATACTTATTCCTAATCCAGTCCACCCTCGTCACACCCAGTGCAAATCTTAACATCTTTAATTCTGCCACATTCAGCTCAAACTCCTGCCTTTTTGTCAATGCCACTGTCTCCAACCCATATAACATAGCTGGTCTCACTACCCTCTTGTAGACCTTCCCTTTCACTCTTACAGGTACTCGTCTGTCACAAATCACTCCTGACACTCTTCTCCACCCACTCCATCCTGCCTGTACTCTCTTCTTCACCTCTCTTCCACACTCACCATTACTCTGAACTATTGACCACAAGTATTTAAACTCATCCACCTTCGCCACCTCTACTCCTAGCATCCTCACCATTCCTCTATCCTCCCTCCCATTCACACACATATATTCTGTCTTAATCCTGCTGACCTTCATTCCTCTTCTCTCTAGAGCATATCTCCATCTCTCCAGGGTCTCCTCCACCTGTTCCCTACTCTCACTACAGATCACAATGTTATCTGCAAACATCATAGTCCACGGGGACTCCTGTCTGATATCATCTGTCAACCTGTCCATCACCATTGCAAATAAGAAAGGGCTCAGATCTGATCCTTGATGTAACCCCACCTCCACCTTAAACGCATCCGTCACTCCCACCGCAGACTTCACTGCTGTCACCACTGTAATTATATAAAAATATATATGCTACTGTATTACTTAATCTGGTTTAATATGAATACTTTGTAAGCACAGACCTCCCAACCATCCCGAACTACTCGGTTTTTACCGAGTTTTGGGGTCCAAATGAAGGGGTGCCACGATTCCCGATTGGCGCCCCTTCATTTCCGATTTCTTTGCCTTATTTTTTTATTTTTTTAATTTTCGCGCTGTCGGAGCTGACGTCATCACGTGCGCGATGACGTCAGCACTACCAGCCAGTCGGAATTGAGCTCCTTGAGCTCGCGTCATCATTTCCGGCTGGCTGCAAGCAGTTGCTGCATTTGAAAAGCTTGCCGCCAAATCGCCAATCCTGTGAAAACAGAAACACTTAGCTGCCACCTGCCTGCTATTCGTTTGGACTGGGACTTTATCACTTGTATTGCCCGAGGCTGAGAAAGAAAGCTGCAGCCTGCCGTTCGTTCTGGGAGCCTGGGACTATCTGAGAAAATATGCGTTGCCTGCCCAAGAAAGCTCTGCCATTCAGGACTGGTGGTATCAGGTAAGGAGGGACAGGAACCAGCTGCCATTCGTTTTCTGTTTATTTTAAATGCGAGGGCCAAGGACTGCTGCCATTATTCTTAACTTGCTGTAGGGAGCTGAGCTGACATTCATTTGAACAAAGTGTGTGTGTGTTTGTTTGTGTGTGTGTGAAGTGTGAACAGGAACCAGCTGCTGCCATTCGTTTTGTTTATTTTAAATGCGAGGGCCGAGGACTGCTGCCATTATTCTTAAGTTGCTGTAGGGAGCTGCCATTCATTTGAACAGTGTGTGTGTGTGTGTGTGTGTGTGTGTGTGCGTGTGTGTGTGTGTGTGTGTGTGTGTGTGTGTGTGTGAACAGGAACCAGCTGCCATTAGTTTTCTGCTGTTTATTTTAAATGCGAGGACTGCTGCCATTATTCTTAAGCTGCTGTATTAGGAGCTGCCATTCATTTGAACAAAGTATGTGTGTGTGAGAGCTATGGTGAGAAGTGAGAACTGAATTCAATAAATGATAGCCATTAAGTTTCAGTCTTCCTATTGTTTAAACTGCTGATATGGCATAGTGGTATGTTGCACTAACTGTAGTGTGTGTGTATAGTGTTCTGGGTTCAAGTCAAGACTTGCCAGTAACAAGCATGGGGGTAACACGTTTTATTCTAGCAACTTTCCAGAATTATACAAGCAATGTTTAAAATGTGTCCCTGGTTTTTAAAATGTGTCCTGGTTTTTGAACTTTTGACCCCTGAAAAAACCCTGAAATTGAAAGTGTGAGAAGCTGTGCAAGATGCCTATGGCTTTCTCTACTGTCATTCTATTTATAGTGTGTGTGTGGAAGTAGACTTTTTATGATGGAAATGTTCTGAATTGGGCAATTTTGTCATTATTGGTTCATGCATTTTGTTTCGTTGCCTACAGTACGGCCTACTGGAAAAAATGTTCTCTCAAACAATACATTTAAAATGTGCTCTAACAAGTGTGCTGTATTATACAAGGAATATAACTTAATAAAGTCAGGAAGGTATATCAAATGAAAGAACACATATGTGTGCAAGGGGCCAATGATTTGAAAATGGCCCAAAGGTAATCTTTATCCCTTATTGGCCAGATGTATTTTCTTTGGATGTGGTGCAGGTTTCAATACTGTTTCAATGAATGTGATTTTCAAGAGCAGAGAAGTTTTAATTCCAAGTGGTTTCAATACTGTTTCAATGAATGTGATTTTCAAGAGCAGAGAAGTTTTAATACCAAGTCTATTTTCATTGTGAAAGTATCGCTTTATTTATCAGATGTCTGTTAGTGTTTGTGCATTGATGATGTGCCTCAAAATGTAAAAATAAAATCCAAATCTTTACTATAGAAGTAAAGTAGTATGCAGTTGCACACATTAGTGTTTATGATAAATGAGGTGAAATAGCCAGATAATGAGACATTGGAATGGCTGCAGGCAGGGGGACTCTGGTCTGGTGTCATATTTTGGTTGTCTGTTCTTCAGTTTGTGTTTGAAAGTTGGTATCCCACAATTCCATCGGAGTGGGTGGGGTTACATAATTATGTATGCAAATGAGATGTTAATCAGTGTACAGATTTGTACCTATTTTTCATGGCCCGTGTCCAGATTTCTGATGTTTCCAGGTTGAGAGGTATGTGTAAGCATTTTTACAAACTCCCTTCTGTAATTTCAAGAAACCTAATTCTGAGTTTGAGAATTATGGGGGTGGGGGATCTAAAGGAAAACAGCTAATGGCAATAATTGCTAATCTACTTTAAAATTATTTTTCTGCATGTTAGGCCTGCCCCCCCCCCCCCACACACACACACCTAGACAAACCTATTCAACTTATACATACTATCTTCAAGATAGTCATACCTTAGAGGAAAGGTGGTATTTTGAAATGCAGCTATCATGGGGTATTCTGAGATTCAGCGATCTCAGAGTTAGTATATATAAGTCTTCGTTTTTGCAGAGTCTTCTTGTTCAACAACTCACCCTTATCAGTTACAGACTATAAAACAATTACCTTTTTGGGTGCTCATTTGCATATTAGCTTCCATTAACATATGTTTAATATAAACTCTAGGCTATCCAGAACCTGATATTGTCAACTTCTTGGCTCAGAAATGATGGTAGAATTATATGACATTCAAGAAGCATTACCTGACAGGGACACATTCGAAGGGTACTGGTTTGCTTAATCACAGACCCATTTAGTGAAGCTAGTTTAGCTTAAACCATCCACACAAATGGACATTTTGCCAATGGTAAACTTAATTTTGCTTTTACAGTGTGGTTTGGGTAAACTTAATGTGCCCTGAGGTTTACTTACCTCAAAGTATGTCTTACAAAGGGGGCTGCAGGATCTCCCCCTATGTGGGAAATGTGGGTGGAACAAACTGTACCAGAGAAACATTTTTTTATGAATTGTTCTTTCAATTAATTGTATTTAATTCATTGACTTGGCTTCAGTTAAGCAATCAATATGTGTGTGTATTTGTGTGTGTGTGTGTGTGTGTGTGTGTGTGTGTGTGTGTGTGTGTGTGTGTGTGTGTGTGTGTGTGTGTGTGTGTGTGTGTGTGTGTGTATATATATATATATATATATATATATATATATATATATACATTTTTTTTTGTATTTATTTATTTACTTATTTACTTACCCTTTTGTAATTATCAGTGCTAATTATGTAAATTCAACACAGCTAAGTGAACGAAGGATACAATAGAGGCTGGTGTGGATTTAGCGCTTTCTTTCACTTTAATTAAAAACGTGAACTTCTTCAGAAACAAAAACATGTGCCCTCCCCAACACATGTCTTATAAACCCTTAAACAGGATATGATGTCATGAAGTTTCTCCATAATTATTTCATAAATACGTATATACAAAATTATATAAAAAAAATGTTACAATATACTATCTGAAAGTTTACAAAAAAACTTTCAGATAGTATATTGTAACATTTTTTTTATATAATTTTGTATATACGTATTTATGAAATAATTATGGAGAAACTTCATGACATCATATCCTGTTTAAGGGTTTATAAGACATGTGTTGGGGAGGGCACATGTTTTTGTTTCTGAAGAAGTTCACGTTTTTAATTAAAGTGAAAGAAAGCGCTAAATCCACACCAGCCTCTATTGTATCCTTCGTTCACTTAGCTGTGTTGAATTTACATTTCCAGTTTGCGGCTTGTCCGTTCAGTTTGTTCGTTTTGGGTTACACAGTGCTTGGTGAAATAATGGCTACTGAGGCGTCCTCCTCGGACATTCTACTGGATTTAACCATACACTCCACACCAGGAGCAGATCGAGCTGAAGAGCGGATCAACACTCCGGATGTGGATTCTGCACTAATACACACTATTACTAAAATAGTGTTTGATTGTCTACAAAGGAACAACAAGCGAGATGCTCACGAAGGGGTTAAAACAGGGAACCCAAGCAGGAGCGTCTTATGTCATAAAGAGGCGCCAGTTTTAAACGTTGCGGCGCATACAAACCAAACAGAGTCCGAAGGAAATACCAGCAATCCATCGAGTAATAACGTATGGGGCTACATTTGTAGAGAATTGCAGAACCCGTTTAAGGACATAAACGGCGATACGATTAACCGGACTGCTAGTGAGTATCATGATACTGCCACTGATTTAAAAACTTGTAAAAAATTGATTTTTGATCTAGAAAAATTAGTCTTTAAGTACATTACACTTGAACTTGAGATTCAGTACTTGACAGAGTGTATCCAACGAGGCATTGTACCGCAAGGTTTGCGGACCGCCAAGTTTCCAAATTGTGTGGAACCTGGCGATATGTTATCAAAACTGATTATCAAAGTCTATAACGATGCAGGTTTGGCCATGATGAATATATTGGTCAAACATTATGAGACTGACATCAATAGAGTAAAAACCGAAATTAAGGAGTTAGATGATGTAATCAAAAGTAATGCCTGTTTTCACGAACTTTTTACATTGTACAATAGTATTGAGACCAAGGCCAACAAACACAGGTCCACTATAGTACAAAGAAAACAACACAAATTGACGAGGGACATTAAGACTTATAGGTCAAACGAAGCATATATATCTATTGCGGATGTAACTACAGTGAGTCGGGTTCCTTCAAATAGTGTTTCTGGTGGAATGGAGAATTCCAACAAACCTCAACAAGGACCAGTAAAAGACACAGGGGCCTCAACTAATGACAATATTCACAATTTGATGTCCAAATGTTCCAAAGAAAATGTACCAGTGTCGACGGACACTCCTAAAGACACCAATGGAGACACAAATTCAGCGACTGCAACTACAAGCTATGCTGAGGTTGCAAGTCAGCAACTAGGTCAGCCTAAGGTCCCTTTTCAACAACAGAGGAGTCAAGGAAAGAGGACTACAAAGTGGTACAATACCACACAACAAAAAGGGAAAATGAAGGGCAAAAACAAAAGAAGGTGGTAACACCTTTTGCCAATGAGACTGATTATACAGTAAATGTGATAAATTTAAGTAGTGTGACATTGACAGTGGATGCCTACAACGTACTTAACAAAGGTTTCACCTTTATTCCTTCGAATAAGGTTGAAATAAGTAGATTATTGGTTGATTTTAGACTGTACTTAAGAAAACTAAACTTAAAGTACATACTTAAGGATATAACTGATTACAACATTTCCACCAATAAATTACCAAGGAGGCCTAGTACTTTTAATCCCCCCCTGATTAATACACTGCAGGTTTTTCTGAATTCATGTGAAAAGGAACTTAAAAACATTACAACAAGCAGTGAACAAAAAAATCTAACTGACACAGAGAACAAAGTGTTAAAGGAGTTATCAGATAACTCCGAAGTTAGAATAATGAAAGCAGACAAAGGGGGTAAAATCATTGTCATGAATACAACAGATTATAATAAAAGAATACTAGGTATGTTAAAAGATACTAAAAACTACTGTAAAGTCACAGCAGAATTTGTCCAAATCAGTTTCAGAAAGATAGATGTTCTTCTGTTTGATATGTTTTGCCAGGGAGAAATAGAAAAGGTAGATTACGACTTTCTTCTAGTAGAGTATCCGACTATGGCAAACTTTTTTGGCATACCGAAATTACAGTATGGTCTTGAGGATTTATCTTTTAGGCCGATTGTATCAGCTAAAAACTCAAAAACAGAGAATATTTCTATTTGGCTTGATAGTCTATTAAACCCTGTAGCACAAAAGGCAGAATATTATCTCAGGGACTCTTGGCAACTTTTGGAAATTTTGGGAAGGAATAGAACTTTAGAGAGGGATGTGAATTTTGCTACATTAGATGTCAAGAGTCTTTATACCTCTATAGATCAAGTAGAAGGCATTGAGTACATGAGGGAATACCTTGTAACCGATACAGACATGAGTGGTCACAAGGTCAACACATTGTGTACCCTCATGGAGTTAGTACTTGAGAACAATTTTTTCAGATTCAACAATGTACTTTACAAACAGACATCTGGAGTAGCAATGGGGGCCAGAGTGGCCCCAGCATTTGCTAACATAGTGATGTCCAGATGGGAACAGAAATTTCTAAAACTTCATTCTAGTTTTGGAAAAGTGTTGATGTACTACAGGTACATTGACGATTTGTTCTTTTTGTGGAAAGGTGAGCAATGGGAATTTACCAATATGGTAAATGATTTAAACACAACTACTACATTTCTAACGTTTAAAATTGGAGAATTTGGAAGAAGTATACACTTTCTAGATTTAGATCTTAGTATCAATGACACACCTGGCAATATTATAAGCAAGATTTATAGAAAATCTTGCTTTACAAACCAATACCTCCACAAAGCCAGCCTACACCCTTCACACATGAAAAAGAGTGTTGTGAAGGGACAAATGATTAGGCTTAGCAGACTCACTACACAGGACTTAGTATTTCAGGAAGAGTTATTACATCTAAGACAAATGTTTTTAGTGAGGGGTTACAACTTAAATTGGATTAAAAAGTTAGAAAAGGAAGTCAAAAAACTAAGGGAAGGTGTAGCAAAACCCATATTATTATCTACAGATATATTTGTAGAAGTACCAAGAATAGTCCAACAAGAAAAGACAAGCAAAATAGAAGGGGATTCAAATATGTTTTATATAGCATTCCCACTTCCTATAGTAAATGAGTTAAAAGAAATCAGAAATATTATAGAAAGAAATTGGAGGATTATTTTGGGTAACAAAGAACTAGTTAGTTGTGTGGGAATCAGACCACAATTCACCTACAAAACAGTCAATAATATTAAGAAAGTTTTGGAAAAAACTGACTCATCTTCAGTGGTCAGGACTAGAGATTTAATTAAAAAGGGCACTTACGCTTGCACCAACTGTAGACAGTGCAGATTTCTTAGTAATAGTTCTTTTGTCACTATGAAATATTTAAAAAGAACTTTCTGGGCAAAGAAATATTTTAATTGTAACAGTGAGTGTGTAGTTTATTTGGCCTCCTGTGTCTCCTGTGAATGTTACTATGTGGGTAAAACCGTTAGAATCTTGAAGCGGAGAATTTACGAACACACATTAGCTATAAAGAACAAAGACAAAAATAATGCACTTGCAAGGCACTCTTTGTCTTGTAGTGAATTTAAAAAGTTCGAATTTTTCGTTTTAGACCACATAGAAAAAATGTCATTCATGGGGGATGTGAATAATAAATTAGAGCAAAAGGAGGCACTTTGGCAACTACTGTTAGGGGAAGACCAATATCCAGGCCTAAATGAAGTAATTAATATTAAATGTTTTTTGATTTATAGATAAAATAGTATGAATGAATAGAAACATAAGAGATAATGATGTATATGTATGTACCTATGTTTATTACTTGTATCAAAGTTTTTCATTTTACAAGTGAGTTAACATCAGTTTATTCAGTCACGGATAAATGTTTTTAAGCTTATAATTAATAACAAATATAACTGTTAACATTACAGTTAAACAATGTTTCACAATTCATATGAGTATGTACAACATTGATCAGATATAGTTTATGTTAGTAGGAAATTCATTAGGAGGCTAACAACAGTTTGAATCTTCTGTTCACACAATATAAAATCAGTCAATATGCTGTGAACAATGAGAACACACCACATAACAATATTTTTAATGTTGAGAAGTTTTTTTGTAAACTTTCAGATAGTATATTGTAACATTTTTTTTATATAATTTTGTATATACGTATTTATGAAATAATTATGGAGAAACTTCATGACATCATATCCTGTTTAAGGGTTTATAAGACATGTGTTGGGGAGGGCACATGTTTTTGTTTCTGAAGAAGTTCACGTTTTTAATTAAAGTGAAAGAAAGCGCTAAATCCACACCAGCCTCTATTGTATCCTTCGTTCACTTAGCTGTGTTGAATTTACATTTCCAGTTTGCGGCTTGTCCGTTCAGTTTGTTCGTATCAGTGCTAATTACTTACATAGTGAAAGAATGATAGCATGTTTTGTTATGTATGTTGCAAATTAAGTCCTTAGTTGGTGATACTCAACTTGTCTACCAGTTTGAATTTCATTCAGCTATTTTCTCTACAAATTATATACTTGCCCTGACATTGCATCATATTTCTATATTTTGTGTAATTTGTTGGTGCTTTCTTGCCTTGGATAGCTGCTAAAAATGGTTTATAGACCAGTCCACCTACCTGGAAGGAAACACTAAATAAAAGATAACTGTAGCCACATGTTTTAGTGAAACTAGTCTGCATTGTTAAACCACAATAACTGAAACGATCAAAAGTGAATTTTTGAGCAATTCTGTCAGTATTGTATAATGTATATTTTTAATATTTTCAATATTGCATTGCCTTTTGGCCAGGGACAGGGCTGAAAATGATCCATGAAACACCCTATATACCCGGTGAACAAATCAAATAAAAGAAAATACATAAACAAATTGGATAAATCCTTTAATATCAGGGACAGTTACAATGTATACCAGGACCTTTGGAATGTTTCTGTATGTATGTAAGAAACTTCACAGATGTTGTTTCTACATAGCTGTCAACCTCTTACCACAAGATATCTGGACAAAGCCTAAACTAATGGGGGAACAAAGGACAAAAATATGGCCAGATTTTAAGTATTGCTCTTATTAGCCTAGAATGTTGATAGAATAACAGGATTTGTGATGACATATTTTTGTGATAGATATGAAATCTGAAACTGAAATATTTGTCATTATTTAATTACTTCAATCCTCAGTGATTTGCTAGAAAACATATTTTATGACGAACAGACTGAAAATATGAGGCACAAATCAAGACATCCTGTAAAAATCTGGACAGCTGAGAGGTATGTGTTTGTAGTTTCACATTTGTGCATATTTTGTCGATAATGACATGTCCTCAACTAGAATGACCAACAGTTTCAACAGAAATTGATGAGTAACTATGAAGATAAGATATAGGCAAAATACTAGCACATTCTAATTACTGAAAGATCCTATTTATATAAGTTTCTTTCTCATATTTGTTGCTATAGCTACAAAAATGGCATCATTACAATACACAAATAACACAGAAAGGGAGATTTACAAAGTAAACTGTTTAGACATCCAGAAGATAATATGAAGGGATCATAATTTATAAGTTTGTTTTTATAAAAGTAAACTTCAGTTTCTTGCACTACTTTTAGAAGTTTACATAAAAGTATTGCTTCTTCTTGCTTCAGTTATAAACTGGCCTTTGTCGGAACTACATTACGATGAAGTAAGGATATAGGAACTGTACTAGTCTGTTTCCTGTCATTCAGCAGCATCACGTGAATCAATGGACACAGTTAACCTCTTTCTTCCTTGTAAATTGCTTATATTGAGCCTTTTCTTCTGAAAGAAGTTGCATTAGAAATGCCTGAATTATAACATGATACAAATCTATTGGGTTTTGCCTTTTCAAAGAATGCAAGTCTTTTGCTTTTACAAGTGGGACATAGCAATGCCATACAATTCTTGTTACACACTACACTTGTCACAAACATTAAAGAAAATAATTTCCAAAAGTGGCTGGCAGTCCATAAAGCATTCACCTATAAAATTGTATCAAGCTAGTTTGCTGAAAAGCTACACTGAACAAAGAACACATCAAGTGTGACGTAAATTAATTACTTTTCCTACACAAATAGAAGAGATCTGACAAAGAAGCCTCACAGCCAAGATCTGTGATGAGAAAATACCTTATCAGGTGAAGTACTGAAATATGTCTGTCATGAAACTTTAGGAAAAAAAACACATTATAATACGTTTTGATTCAGTAATGATGTTCATGGCTCTGAATCATTGCATGTCAAAAATAATAGCACACATATAGCTCAGATATTTTATAAAAATGAGGGATATCTAAGATAGTTTACTTTTTTTTTCTGTGTTGAGAGGTTAGTTAAATTCAAGATGAAGAATAAAGAACTAGTCATGTATTGCATATCACTATATAATTTTTTCAACAGATTCCTGCTGTCAACTGTCTAGACTGCATGATCATGTAACAATAGAGTAATTTAGTAGAAATGTCCATCTTCCTGCTGCAACTTTTGTGAAATGACACATATTCCTCATCCAAACTAATCTATGTGGGATAGCCTTTCTTTTTTTCCAAATGCTGTAACTAAGGGTTTCACTATACGTCTAGACACAATTTTCTTAAAATGGTTGCCCTATGAGTCATTAATTAGAAAGCAGACACATTTCCCCAATCACTTTTTTCTTTGGTTAATCACAGCTGATATAGTTGCAACTAGTACATTTATTTTTATTTTTGTCTAGGTGGCTGTGCAATTAGGAGTTAGTATATATATGAAAGGATCAAAATAATTTTTAGTATATTTTGTTGAATTCACTTTTCAACATACCTCTCAACTGTCAAGATTTTCACAGAATATGCAATTTTTGGCTCATATGTTTGGTCCACGTCTCATAAAATGTGTGGTTTTCTGCTAAATCACTAAGGACTGAACTTATTAATGTGACATTTGAGTTTCAGACTTCATATCATTCATAAAATGAATGCTACCACAACTTGTGTCATTTTAGCAACTTTTTAAGTTTATAGGTTCATAGGTAGGTACTAGGCTATCTGCCCTAGGGCATTTATAAGCCTAGCCAGCATGTTGGCTTTCGCCTCCCTTTTAGACTAGATTCCTGAGCCTCTGTCCAGCAGGGCCATAGAAGTGATCCCAGGAGTAAATTTACAATTTCCCATCCACTCATCAAGATTTCTCTTGAAGAGGGTCAGCGAGGGGCTCTGCCTAACATGGACTGGGATTCTATTCCAGAGCGAGGGAAGCCTTTGAGATATGAATCTATCCCTCCAGCATGTCCTGTTTATTGTTGTGCTAAGGTTTAAATCCCTGGAGCGTATAGCTCTAATGGATTCGGTTTTCCTGAGGTGGAGCATGTCCAACAATTCCGGGTTATACATGGCCTTGAATGTCAGGCAGAGATCGCCTCTGAGCAGGTGGTAAGCAACTGAGTAGAGCTGGAGCTTCTTTAGTCGAGCTACATAGGGCATCTGTTTGAGGCCCACGATCCTCTTGGTGAGGTATTTTTGAGGTCTCTCCAGATGTCGGGTAAGGTACATCCCAAATGGGGAATTGTACTCAATTATGGGCCTGATGAGCGATGAGTAGAGGGGCACAATGACCTCTCTTGATCTAGATGTGAACCCTTTTGTGATTAGGTGAGCTATATAGAAGGTTTTTCTAACCACTTTGGCAATGTGATTGTCAAAGGAGAGGTTAATATCTACTTGGGTCCCAAAATTGCTAATTACTTCTTCGGTACTTAGTGGATTACTTCCTATGTGGTAGTTTGTGGGCACTTTGTTTTTCCAAAGGGGATGACTATGCACTTTTTGGCATTTAGCTTGAGGCCATGGTTGTGACACCAGGTATCCGTCTCCGTAAGGCCCTTCTGGAGGATGCTTGTGTCAGCCAGAGAGTCTATTATGGCTCCCAGTTTGCAGTCATCTGTGAACTTGGTAAGCCACAGTCTTCCTGTGTTTGCCTGTACCTCTGAGAAGTATATACCGAACAAGAGGGGTCCCGGGACTGAGCCCTGTGGAACGCCACTTGTAACTGGTTTAGAGTCAGATATGGCACCCATGATTCTGACCATGTGAGTTCTATCCCTGAGCCAGTTTGCAACCCATCTTGTGACATATGGGTTAATATTTAAGCTGGTAAGCTTATCTATGATGCCAGAGTGGGGTATTGTGTCGAAGGCCTTTGTGAAGTCCAGGTAGGCTGTGTCGACTACCTTTCCCTCATCTATGGCTTTGATAACTGTTTCAAAGAAGTCAACTAGGTTTAAGAGGCAAGATCTGCCCTTAACACAGCCAAACTGGGTCGGGTCCACTGTTTGGAGGTTCCCAATGTCTTTGTTTATGAGATCCATGATGATGCACTCCATAGCCTTGCAGACCAGGCTAGTCAGGCTTATAGGGTGATAGTTCCCTGGATCTGTTGTGGCACCACCTTTGTGCAGCGGGATCACTGTTGCTGTATGCCATTCTTTGGGTACATAACCTGTGGTAAGGCTGAGTTGGAACAGTGAATTTATGTGAGGGTTTAGTTCATTTTGGAGCTTGTGTAAGATGCAGCCCGGGATACCATCTGGTCTCATTGATGCTGTGTTTTTTACTTTGGAGAAAGCTGCTTTCACATGTGTGTCTGTGATGTCTGGGGGATTGCATTCTTCTGGGATAGACACTGGTTCTTTGGGGGGGAAGGGGGGGTGAAGTTTGTACTGAACCTGTATGCCAGGATGTTGGCAATGTCAGTGGGTTCAGTGTATTTTGTGCCATTTTGCACCAGCTCAGAGCATATCTGAGAGTTGCCACCCAGATTCTTGATGTAGCTAAAGAATGCTTGTGATTATCTTTAGAGTCTTTGGCAATTTTTCTTTCAAAGCTAGCCTTTGATGATTTTATGAGTGATGAAAGCTTCTTGCTAGGACTGATCAGGGATGCCTTCCCTTTTTGGGGTTTTGCCTTTTCATGTAATAATTTCCTCCTTCTGTTGTATAGCTTATTTATGACCGGGGTCCACCAGACTGGTTTCCTGTTTTTGGAGGAGTGAGTCTTGGTTTTACTTGGGATGGCATGATTCATGCATTCCTGTAGGTGCTCATAGAGTGCAATTGTAAAGGATTCTGCAGTTTAGGTAACATTTTCCATTTGCCTGGGGGCTTTGAAACTTTCCACCTTGATCTTGAGGAGTGTGATGTTTGCTTTGCGAAATTATTCACAGTGGTTTCCTTGGCTGGGGGTGGGGTCGGGATGTGGATGTCCATTGTGAATAGTTTATGGTTTGATCTTACCAACGAGGGGTTTACCTCTGGTTTGGAACATTTAGCCCCCATGTTGGTGATGACAAAGTCCAATATGTTGTCCCCTCTTGTGGGAGTGGTGACCAGTTGTTCCATGTCATTTGAGTTTATAAACTCCAGAAACCGTTGGGCAAAAGAGTTGGGACTTGATTAGTTTTCTCAGTCGATGTTTGGGTAGTTGAAATTCCCCAATAACATGGTGTTTGGTGAGACCTTCATATTTTCCAATGTTCTCAGGAATGCCGAGTGGGGGTCCTGAGACAGGGTGGGTGATCTGTAGCAAGCTATAAACTGAAAAGCAGTTTTACCTACTGTTAGTTGCACATGGATGGTCTCTGCTGCCTCGTGCAGTGCCACTAACCTGGAGGTGTGGATATCCTTGATGAATATGGATACTCCCCCGCCTTTAGTATTTCGGTCCGAGTTCTGGGGCCAAAAGGAATGGTATGAGTTGAATCCTGGTAGTGCTGGGGTGCTCTCTGGAGCCTTGAACCAAGTTTCTGTTACTGCACAAATATCAATTTTCTCCATACTGAGGAGTGCCTCGAGTGCATGCATCTTGAGGTTTAGACTTCTGGCATTGAGTAGCATTACCCTTAGTTTTTTTTGCTTCTGGTATTGTCTATGGAGGTGGGTTTGTCTTTTGGGCCTTGCCTAAAAAAGGCACGATGGGGGTGGCAAGAGCCTTAGCCAGTATTCGAAAGCCTAAGGGTGACAGGTGCAAGCCGTCCCTGGTGAAGCATCGTGGCTTGTCAAGCATGTCATCCCAGGGTGACAGACACTGGATCCCCTTAGAATGACACCAATAGCTTAGCCAATTGTTAAAAATTGATCATTTTGTCTTTATACTGTGGCATCATTCTTGGTAAGGACAAGATGCTACTCAGGGTCAGGGTCATACTGGCCTGGGCTACATGATCAGAGAGCTCCTCTATGTCTCTTTTTATGTAGTTCAGGGAGGTACATCTCAGGTCATTCAGACCAACATGGACAATGACATACTCATATTTGTACCTGCTGTGGAGTGACCTGAGTGCTTGCGTTATGTGGTGGATCCTGGCACCCGACAGGCAGCTTACAGTGACCTTCTCCTTGTTCAGTCTGGTGAGTGGGACATCAGTGTGCCTGACAATAGAGTCTCCAATTACTAGTGTATTAGGTCTGTTATTTAGCCTTGGGGGCTGCGACTGCGTGGCACACTGACTTTGTGAAGTATGTGATACATGAAAGTTGTTGTGGGGTAGTGGTTGCTTGGATGTCTGCTTTGGAGGTCTCTGTTGCTTTGGCAGATTTTTATTTAGAGCCTCTAAGTATGTTGTTGTGAGTTTATGTGTCTTGTTTGCTGGTGCGATTTGTCTATGTGAGACTGGTTGTGTGGTGCGAGTGGTTTACTTCTCCTCCTGACTGACTGTGCTAGTCTTGGGTTGAGAGAGCCCAGCCTCCAGTTTGGCTGTATAGTTACATCTCTCACATATATTTGTGTTTGTTGGAAGGAGGAGAGGGTTGTCTGTGTACATAAGGCAATTGTAACATTGCCTCAAGATTCCCAGATTCACCAACTGGACTGGAGAGAATACCTGAACCTGCGCTTTGGACATGCCTTGATGGTTTATAGAACTGATTTATTGATTGTCCGGCATGGACGAATAGGGAGCATTGTACTTCTGGATAGTATAAGGGGGTGTAGTGCTAAACTCTGTTAGTGCTTACTGAGAAATTTGAGCAAGTGCTGGGCTGTAGAATGAAGGTAGAGTGCTTATTTTGCGAGATTGACTAATTGTAAGGGAAAAGTTGAAGAGCAGACTTTGTGGAGCCGGGAATAGTTAAACACTGCTTAAATGGCGCTGTGCGACATTGCGCAATGTTGCGTGATGCGCAAAATCATGCAAAACCATGCTAAAGTGGGTTTTAAGGCAGGGAGTTTGAAAGAGATAGGAAATGGTGCAAAATGGCCAATAAGCTACTAGTTACTGGGCTGAGACCACTCCTCCAGGGACAGATAGGCTGCTCAAAGCTCCCCACTCTCACTGGTGAACAGAGAAGCTTCCTCCTATCCAAGTAAGAATATGGGCAACACAGGAACTATAACACAGCAAAGAATTCAGCAAGACCTGAAAACTGGACTATTCTAGTTCAGAAAAGGCGGGAAACAAGGATTTTTTTTCTTTTTTTTTCTATACAACAATAACTAGGCACAGGAACACAGTAAATGCTTTAGATCAGTTACCGCACTTGACTGTGTAGCCTACAACAAATAAACAAGGCAAAAAAATGACTTTTAAAGTGCAAACACAAAAATGCAGAAAAACGATGCTTTGCAGAACTCAGATAGTTAGAAAACTCTCTTTTCGGCAAGACTATACAGTCGCTGGTAGGAAGGTCGAGAAAAAAATACTTATAATCTGTTAAAGTCTCTCTTTCGCTCTCTGCTGCTTGTAGAACTCTGCAGGACACCACGAGGAGCTGTGCTGAGTCTGTTACAAGTGCAAAACCTAGCTAAAGTGGGTTTTAAGGCAAGGAGTTTGAAAGGGATTGGAAATGGCCGAAAACGGCCAATATGCTATTAGTTACTGGGCTGAGACCACTCCTCCAGGGACAGATAGGCTGCTCAAAGCTCCCCACTCTCACTGGTGAACAGACAAACTTCCTCCTATCCAAGTAAGGATATGGGCAACACAGGAACTATAACACAGCCTAGAACTCAGCAAGACCTGAAAACTAGGCTATTCTTGTTCAGAAAAGGCGGGAAACAAGGATATTTTTTTTTGGGGGGGGGGGGGGGTTTCTATACAACAAAAACTAGGCACAAGAACACAGTAAATGCTTTAGATTGGCTAGCACACTTGAGTGTGTAGCCTACAGCAATTAAAAAAGGCAAAAAAATAACTTTTAAAGTGCAAACAGAAAAATGCAGAAAATCAATGCCTTACAGAACTTAGATAGTTAGAAAACTCACTTTTCGGTGAGACTATACAGTCGCTGGTAGGAAGGTAGTGAAAAAAATACTTATAATCTGTTAATGTCTCTCTTTTGCTCTCTGCTGCTTGTAGAACTCTGCAGGACACCACGAGGAGCTGTGCTGAGTCTGTTACAAGCGGAAAACCGCACAAAAGCAGGTTTTAAGGCAGGGAGTTTGAAAGAGATAGGAAATGGCCCAAAACGGCCAATAAGCTACAAGTTATTGGGCTGAGACCACTCCTCCAGGGACAGATAGGCTGCTCAAAGTTCCCTACTCTCACAGGTGAACAGAGAAGCTTCCTCCTATCCAAGTAAGGATATGGGCAACAGAGGAACTATAACACAGCCTAGAATTCAGCAAGACCTGAAAACTGGACTATTCTAGTTCAGAAAAGGCGGGAAACAAGGATATATCTTTTTTTTCTATACAACAAAAACTAGGCACAAGAACACAGTAAATGCTTTAGATCAGCTAGCGCACTTGAGTGTGTAGCTTACAGCAATTAAACAAGGCAAAAAAATAACTTTTAAAGTGCAAACACAAAAATGAAGAAAAACAATGCTTTGCAGAACTCAGATAGTTAGAAAACTCACTTTTTGGTGAGACTATATAGGCGCTGGTAGGAAGGTAGAGAAAAAATACTTATAATCTGTTAAAGTCTCTCTTTCGCTCTCTGCTGCTTGTAGAACTCTGCAGGACACCACGAGGAGCTGTGCTGAGTCTGTTACAAGCGCAAAAGTGGGTTTTAAGGCAGGGAGTTTGAAAGAGATAGGAAATGGCCCAAAATGGCCAATAAGCTACTAATTACTGGGCTGAGACCACTCCTCCAGGGACAGATAGGCTGCTCAAAGCTCCCCACTCTCACTGATGAACAGAGAAGCTTCCTCCTATCCAAGTAAGAATATGGGCAACACAGGAACTATAACACAGCCTAGAATTCAGCACGACTTGAAAACTGGACTATTCTAGTTCAGAAAAGGTGGGAAACAAGAATATATCTTTTTCTTCTATACAACAAAAACTAGGCACAAGAACACAGTAAATGCTTTAGATTGGCTAGCGCACTTGAGTGCGTAGCCTACAACAATTAAACAAGGCAAAAAAATTACTTTTAAAGTGCAAACACAAAAATGCAGAAAAGCAATGCTTTGCAGAACTCAGATAGAAAACTTGCTTTTCAGTGAGACTATACAGTCGCTGGTAGGAAGGTAGAGAAAAAAAATACTTATAATCTGTTAAAGTCTCTCTTTTGCTCTCTGCTGCTTGTAGAACTCTGCAGGGCACCACAAGGAGCTGTGCTGAGTCTGTTACAAGCCCAAAACCACGCTAAAGTGGGTTTTAAGGCAGGGAGTTTGAAAGAGATAGGAAATGGCCCAAAATGGCCAATAGGCTACTAGTTACTGGGCTGGGACCACTCCTCCAGGGACAGATAGGCTGCTCAAAGCTTCCCACTCTCACTGGTGAACAGAGAAGCTTCCTCATATCCAAGTAAGGATATGGGCAACACAGGAACTATAACACAGCCTAGAATTCAGCAAGACCTGAAAACTGGACTATTCTAGTTCAGAAAAGGTGGGCAACAAGGATTTTCTTTTGTTTTTTTTTTTTTTCTATTTTTTTTCTATACAACAAAAACTAGGCACAAGAACACAGTAAATGCTTTAGATCGGGTAGCGCACTTGAGTGTGTAGCCTGCAACAATTAAACAAGGCAAAAAAAGACTTTTAAAGTGCAAACACAAAAATGCAGAAAAACAATGCTTTGCAGAACTCAGATAGTTAGAAAACTCGTTTTTCAGCGAGACTATAGAGTTGCTGGTAGGAAGGTAGAGAAAAAAAATACTTATAATCTGTTAAAGTCTCTCTTTCGCTCTCTGCTGCTTGTAGAACTCTGCAGGACACCAGAAGGAGCTGTGCTGAGTCTGTTACCTATAAGAGCAATATTTAAAATATGTCCCTATTTATGGGACTTTGTAAACCCCCATTATTTTTGGCTCAGTACAGATTTCTTGTACTATGAGAATGAGAAGTATGGTCTACAGCCAGTTTGCTTTGTCAGATTGAAGTATTAATGAGTTTAAACTTGGCAAACTATAAGCCGATTTTCTCTTTAATTGAAACTCTTTGTCTGCATTCATTATTTCTAGTTTAGACCTCTTCTTGTGGCTTATACTTCAGTTAACTGTTTTAGAGTGCTACTGTTTTATTTTTGCCTTTAAATCATTTTGTAGGTTCCTAATACTTGAAATTGGCATGTTAAGGTAGTCTATTTTGTTGAAGCATTACATTTTTAAGGAATCTTTATTGGTGTTTTTACATCGAAAGGTTAGCAGTGCCCTGTACAGATACAAATGCCCAGAAAGTAAATTTTATCTATAAAACTAATGTTTAAACTGAAACTTGTATGAAACATTGTACAAAGACAAGCGTAGACCAGGTGGCTTGCACATTAAACACCAATTCTATCAAATCTAAGCACAATGTAACCTAGTCTACTGCCAACCCCCAGAAACCACTCAAGGAGACCTCTGTATAATCTAGTCCACAACCTAGAATAGTCCACCTAAATACAGGTCCAGATAACATGGATACAGCAAACTCTCAGTTAACCGGCACCCATGGGGATTTGTAGGTTCTGGATAACTGTAGTTTCTGGTTGCTTGAGAGTTACTATTAAAAATAGGCCTGACTAAAACTGCAACTTATACTATTTATTTGGTTTGACTTGTTCTTATGTTGGAGAGAGAGGGAATTTATCCCTATCTTCCTTTTTAAAACTCTAAAAACATAAGGTATGTTTCTGCAAGGGGGGGAGGCAAAAAGTTTAACACATGAAAATTGTACTGTATTTTTTGATTTTTTTTCTAGTTGCTTAAGAGTTCTGATTGCTTGAGTTACAGTTAACTGAGAGTTTACTGTATTCAATTTATGAAAGGTTTCTGTAGCCAACTTATTAAATATGGGCATTCTGAGACAATGACCCAGTAGTCCAGGACATGGGGACACACATAGACAGTAATGTAGCTTTGAACATCATGTGTCTACGGTAATGAAGAAATCATTCTATGTTGTGCAACCTAATAAAGATATGGCATCTAGGTCCAAGGAGTTCATAGCTCCACCTTATTTGGCATTATTCAGACCCATCACTGAGTACAATGCCCCTTTAGTATGCACCTGAACAGGCACATCCAACAACTGGAACATCCACAGATGTTCCACACTAAAAAAATACAGGGCATAAGTAACATGTCCTGTGCAGACCACCTCAAGGCCCTATCCCTGTATTCTGTCTCCTACAGGCTGTTGGTGGAAGATGTATACCTGGCATACAGGGCATTGTCAGACCCCACTCTGATGGACATCTGATGGACTTCCTGCATATCCACAAAACAAACAGCAGCAGAATTACCCATACTAAAGACTTAAACCTTGCCTGTGATATAAATAGGATCTGCTGGAGAGAAAGGTATGCATCCCACAGACTACCCCATTTCCTGAACAGACTCCCCATCATGTGAAGCAGAGTTCCTTCCTAACCCAATTTAAGTGTAACTTGGACAATTGGATAGGAAAAAGGAAACATCTCTGATTTGGCACCTATGTCTCTGGGTCTATATTAATTAATCGAAATATGTATTCAACGAAGGCTAAACAGTGAAATTCATTAGAGTGAAGCACAAAATGTTTTTCCAGGGTTAGGAACAACTCACCCTCTAGCACTCCAGAGCACACAATGCAGTAAATCAGACCCACCCAATAGGGGGACTTCACCCCAAACACCTCCTAGTGTGGGAGCTGTGCCCCCACATCCCCTAACTATACTGTATATACCAACTCCAAGATCACACTATGGTGGGGAAAAGGACAAAGTTATGCTGATGGCCCAGTGGTTCTTAACCCAAGGAAAAATTCCGTACTTCACTGTAATGAACTTCACTGTTTAACCATCTATGAATACATTTTGAATGAATATGTATTTTTATGAACTAATATAGACCCATGTCGCTAATGGACACAGACAGCCTGTAAATGGTTCCTCTCCTAGGCCTCTGCTTGTAAATGTTTCATCTCCCAATCCCCTATTTACACTTATCTAGGGTACCAGAACTTGTCAGAGATTTGGGATGCATGACTAGGCTTAAAAAGGCCTTTGTGGCCATTAGCCTATTACACACCTATGGACCTATGAAACTATGAAACAACTGTCTCATGTTCACAGACAACCTTTTAATTATTAAGGAAACAAGCACACTATGCAAGAGATACACATACGCAGTTTCACTGGAGTCAAAAATTTCACATACAAACACTTACAAACAAGATTGTCAAGAGCACACACTACAACCATCACAGAGAGCTAGAAGCTATCCTAGTCCTCAATGGACACAAGGCAGTGAAACTAGCATTTAATTGGAAACTTGTTCATCACAAGGCAAACAAAACACCACACATGGTGTCCACCAAACACATAGACCAACTTATGCTGAGGCGCTAAAAAGGAATCTTCCCAGTCCTCAAAGACCTTCTATAAACAGCAGTGACTATCTTCAACAATCTATAAGTCACTCACGACAAGCAACACCAAAATCTACACATACACCTATACCCAGTCAATCCCCAAGAGCAAAGCCCATAAAGCAAGCAAACACATTTCCTAGGACTCTCCTCACAGGCATCTACATTGTACGATACGCAGATGCCCTGCTCACCAGACTGAATGAGGAGAAGTTAAGGGTTAGTTGCTTATCTTGGGCCAGAATACACACTGACTTTTGCTTGTACTCAAGTCACTATACCACAGGTACCAGTATGATCCTGTCATAGACCATGTAGGTGACCTGAGGCATACTTCCCTGGACTATAAAAGAAAGAGACATTATTGATCTTTCTGAGTTTGTGTCCTGGAAAGGTATATGCCTTGCATTGAGCAGGATTCTTCCTTCACCAAGAATGATAACACAATATGAACAAAAGATGATTGTCTTAGTTTATGGTGTCTTTATAGAAAGATTCAATATTTCTCAGCCTGGGATGACATAATTAACAAATTACATTGCTTTGCAAAGGAAGGTCTTCACCTGTCTTCCTTAGGCTTCTGAATTTTGGCTAAAACTTTATTCACTCCCTTAGAGATTTTTTTTTAGGCAATGCCAATTGACCAACCTACTGGCATAACAAATAAAACCCAAAGGAACATAAAGGAATCTAGAGCATACTTAAACAATCCTGTCTTGATTTATGATTGACTGTGCAGTTGCCTGGTAAGAGTTTTTGTTTGAATTTATATTTTATTTTTACCACTGTTTCCCTTGTTTCTAGGGAGAAGATTTACTTTGATTTATATTTTGTGGTTTTACCTTTAATTATCACTGTTTTGTTGTTAGAAAAAGATAGCTATTAGATAGGCAGACTCTCACCGTCCGAAATAGCCTAATCAGCTATAAATTCACAGGGACTACAGAGAGGACAAGCCAGAGTTTATCTAAACAATCCTTTCTTGGTTTATGATTTGCTGATCTTTCCTGTTAAAAAGAGGTGTGACTGGGAGCAATATAAGAAATTTCATCTTTTGCATGGCTTTCACAACTTGTATGGTCAGAGCAGTAACTTTACTGTACTTAATTTAATATTTAGTCGTTTAGTGTCTGTGTGTTTTTTTCATAGAAGTTGATTTAACTTATCTTCAAATTTTGTGGTAACTGATTTTGATTATTTTTTTCTTTTAGAATTCTCTATTAATTTCCTGTTGAATATTGATTCCTTAAATGAATATGCCATTAATGATTCATTAAAGTACACAATGTCTTGTACAATGTATTAAATGCTCTGTGTATTTAAAGGTAACACTGTTGATCTGTGTCCCTCATGTCAAAAGTTGGATAAGCAGTTCAGTTAATGCCACGTCTGTGTAGGTCTGTTTTCCCATATACTAAGGCCTTACAATGGTGGATTACAGGGTAGGTTGGTAGTACCAAGAAAACACTTTACTTGCTGGACTATAGTGGGCCAAAGATTGGGAACTGTTGTTGCATATATTAATGACTGGACTGATGAGATACATAATGTTAGGCAAAGAGCAAATCGACCACTTTTAACAAAGGAAGTGTCCATTGTCTGTAAAGATCACTCAGTCCTTATTGTACAAGATAATACCACTGATAACTTTGGAATTCTGGATACAAGTATTCAGCAATCTGAGGATTCAAACCATATAGAAGAAAGTAAAACATGTTTATGTCCAGTATTGTGAAGAACTATAGTGCTTACTTATTGTGTGTTATCAAATTATTCTTTCAGACATGCTTAAGAAAAATAATGTACTGAGGAATATCAGATACAAAGCTGCTGTTCAGATGCCTTTCCTTATTGACCATTTAAAGGTTACTTCATTTTCAGGGAAAACTTGCAAGATAGCCATAGTAGTTTACAGACTTTAAAAATATCTTTCAATCTGTCTTTGAATAATTACAGACTTTAAAAATATCATTCAATCTATCTTTGAAGAATTTAGAGTATGTAGTTTAAGTGTCCACAAACCTATCTTTGGCCCACTATAGTCCAGCAAGTAAAGTGTTTTCTTGGTACTACCATCCTACCCTTAAGGCCTTACTAAGGCCTTAGTGTATTGGAGAACAGACATACACAGACGTGGCTTTAACTGAATTGCTTATCCGACTTTCTCAGTTTAATACTGAATGCTGTGATGGTAGGTTATTTTCTTCTGCAGTTTGATGGGTGATCACAGCACGTACTTAGGTGCTGAAGTTTCTGGGTTATTATCAACTTCTATTATGATGGATGGCATAAGGTTAAAGTGTTCACTTCATAGACATAAGGTACAGGTTTGTTTATCACATCTGACAGAAATTGTCTGGGCTTAAAATGGCTCACAAGGGCAGGTATCCTTTTACTTACCTATGGACCTATAAGAAAGAAAGGAAGAAGTTCACAACATATAACAAAGAAGAAAAAGAAACTGATACATATCTGTAAAGCAAAGAGAACAGGGAAGAAAAAGAAACTGATAAATGTCTGTAAACCAAAGAGAATGCATGCTAAAAAGCATTGTTAAGTAAAAGTGCTTTAAGTAACACAAAAAATTACAGCAAATGATAACATTTTTCTATCAGAAAATCATCAGTCTACAGTAAAAAAATGGGGTGGTGCAGTGGTGTTAGCATTGTCACCTCACAGCAAGAGGTTCTGCAGTTCAATTCTCAGCTGGGTGCCTTCTGTGCAGAGTCTACATGTCCTCCCTGCATTTGTTGGGTTTCTGCCAGGTGCTCCAGTTTCCTCCCACATTCCAAAGACATGTGGTAGGTGGATTGGACACTCTAAATTGGCCCTAGATGTGAATGTGTGCATGTGACTGTGTGTGGTGCACCCTTTGTGGATGGTTGGGCCTTGGGCTAGCAACCTGAACCCATAAAACCCATAACTGCTACAGAAACAAGAAACACTGAAATGTGCTCATTGTCTGATGTACCACATAGTGTAAAAATGGGAAAGAGAGGGAGAGAGAAGAGACAGTAAAAAAACATTATTTTCCAAAACAGGCAAGGGGCAGGTGGAAGGGAAGAAATCAAAAATGAACATGAAAGGTTTGAAGAATGTTACTGTAAGAAAAAAGAGCAGAAAGATAGACGTTGACAACATGGCTGAAGTGTGGATGTACAAAATCCAGCTTAATGAGAATTGTATACTTGAAAATGTAATAAGCAATGAAAACAGTGGGATTAATAAGCCTAAAGGTGATGAAGATCATTCCTTTGTAACGACTGATAGAGCAGATATTATTGAATTAGATCTGGTCAGAAAATATATTCTTGTAACTGGAGATCCAATTAAGAGAGGAATTGATACTTGCATTTACAGAGAAGATAATGAATGATGAATAGTATAATGCTTGCAAGGAGCAAAAATAGAGGATGTGAGACAGACCTTAGAATACCTTAATGAAGTATGGATCTGTTTTTATTCATGTTGGTACAAATGAGCTTATCCATGAGGACTCTCTGACTGTTAATAGGGAACTTACAGCCCTCTTAGATAGTATAGCTTGTAAAGGTGTTAGGATGTATATTTCATAAATCACATATAGAAAGGAAAGTCAGGTCACTGTGAATAAAAATATTTTTTGGATAAATAGCTACATGAAAAAAAGTCCTGTTTTAAAAATGGAAATGTGTAGCGCATCCAAGCCTAATTTTTGGCACATATGTTAAGACAGGATGTTGTACACTTGTCAAGATCAGGGAAGAGAATTTTTCAGCAGATATTTTGTAATATTTGGCAAACACAAGGCAGGGTTTTTGCCAGGTCAAAAATTTAACACTTCACAGATAGCAGCATTTGATGCATATCTGATGGTTGTTAATGCTCGAAGCATTAATAATAAAGTTGTTTTATTGGAATCTTTGCTAAGTTCCCTCAAGATTGATGTCATATTTTGTGAAACATGGTTACATGGTTAAAGAACAATGACTGGAAAGCAGTTCTTTTAGTGTATAAATGTTTTACTGTAACAAACAATCTAACAAAAAATCCGGTGGAGGTGTTATGATAGGGATCAAAGATGGCTATGAGACCTGTAATTATTACATGTTCAGTGATAACATCAATACTATAGACTGTGTAGTTGTGGCAAAAATACAACTCTGGGACATATATCAATTGTTTAAGCGTATAGACCACCAAAGTCAAGTGCTGATGACCTAGAGGGATTCATACATTTCTTGCATGAGACACAAGAGAAGAAAAGTAGTGGCTGGGGACTTAAATTTTCCAGAAACAGACTGGAATAATATTGATTCAACAACATTTGCAAGGAAATTATTCACCAACGTATGTTCACGAACAACAATTCCTTCAGATTGTAAAAACTCATACCAGGGTATGAGACATACTAGACATTCCCCGGGATTCATGAAGCTTGCGCCAGGCGCAGGCATAGCATCGGTGATCTAATGCCAAATATGGCCGCCGAGCAATTCAGGTATGAGCTGTTTCCACATGCACTACCAGCGTACGCCAGAGCTGCGCTGCTCCCAGCACATGTATGCTAATTACCCCATGTGCAGCAGTGTAGCATGCAAATGAAGTTATATAGCGATTCATGAAGTGATGCAGGCATAGCATAAGCATGCAGAAATGTAAACCAAAAAATGGTTTACATTTTTTCAAACATAAAATCGGAGCCATGACAGTGGACTAAACTTACGTATTATAATGTTAATATATGTCAATGGCTAAATATATAGCCAATGGCATAAAAAAACATGCACAACACATAAAAAATAACATTTAATGTCATGGCCACACTAACACAAAGTAAAATCACAGTGCATCAGTGTGCAAACGGGATCACAATGAAAATATATCTATATGTTATAAAACTGCAATGTAACACATTTCATGAATTCCCCATAATACCCAGTGGCATGCATGCTACACCACAACCATGGCGCAAGGGTTGCTAAGGGTCTGTGACAGTGTTCTGTGTGGTAACTAGGCATTAGTACTCAATGCCATGCAAATGAGTCAAGTAATACTGAATCACAAAATCCCTGCTGGTGTAAGGATGTACCTCACAGTGTAGCGGTACAACACCGAGGTGTGGCCTGGAGATAAACATGACATCAAGAGAGGGGTACGCCACCTTAGCTGTAAGCACATTGGAGCATTGCTAATCTGTGTTGCCTGTTGCTAAGCAAAGCCGCAGGATAGGGGTGTGGAAGCAGCCATAGCTTCGCTTAGCTGAGAGCACACAAGGTAACCAAAAGTGCTAATGAACGTGGATGAAAATGTGCTCGAAACCCAGTAAACGGCTGTGCACGGCATGTACCACAGCTGAAACAGGAAGGATATGGGAAGACAATAATGGAATGCTGCTGCATGGTAATTGGAGTACAAATGAGTAATTAATACCTAGGAACTCACAGTGGGCCATTGACAACAGCTAACAAGGCTGCAGAACAGGAAAGGGGAGGTGCTGTACTGCAAGGAAAAGAGAACTGTCACAGCAGAACAAAGCAAACTTGCAGTAGATCAGCTACGTAGCACATTTCGCTACACAATCCTGGGTTGGGAAAGTACAAAACAAGAAAGCAGGCAGTTGGATGCATGCCTGACAATGGGAGGGGAATTGGGTTGAAAAGTGAAGTAAAGGGCAATAGATGAATCACGGCAGCCAAGCGTAAGTCAACACCAAAGGTCCCACAATAGCAGTACCTGCTGTAAAACCCATAATTAAGATACCCTGCAGCTGGAATTGCACATACACACCCAATTACACCAGCAGCATCCATTGCACAATAGTATAAAGTGTGAAAGCCCCACACACACACTTGTGTATTCCCAGACACTCTGCACCATTGGTGTATACAGACGGGGAACTTTTAATATGTATATGTTAGGGGCTACCATAGCTTTGATTCACCAGCATGTGTTGGAGACTGACGGTGGTGTGAAGGAAAATGCTGACAACCATCTCAGGCACCAGAGGAGGAGAAGAGTGTTCAGACCCAGGGTAACCTGCCAGGGGCTACATGATCTGGAGATAGAGCATTACAGTGTGGACAGGGACACCATACAGCAACTTGTTGAGCTGTGCCGGCCACACCTCAGAGCCAGAAATAACAGAGGGGAACCCATCCCAGTGGACACGAAGGTATATGTAAGCTTGACAATACTAGCCACAGGTACCTTCCAAAGGCCAACTGGGGATATCATGGGGATCTCACAGGCATCAGCATCCCGGGTACTCCACTAGTTCCTGGATGCCATGTTACCACATGCCAATGAGCACTTATACTTACCCCAAAAACAGGAGGAGTTGGCCAGCAATATGCGCCTCTTCCACCATGTGGCAGACTACCCGGAGGTACTGGGTCCAATAGACTGCACGCACATACACATCAAGACACCACCTGGTGGGCAAGGTAGGCACTACATAAACTGCAAGGGATACCCCTCCATCACCAGCCAGGTCGTGTGCAATGCCCAGGGCATTATCATGGATGTGTGTGCTGGCAGCCCAAGAAGCTATCACGACTCCCACATCTGGCATGCCTCACAGCTGTATCAGGTATTTGCCAGGGGGGACATCCCATATGGCCACCTGGTGGGGAATGCTGGCTATGCACTAGAACCAAAGATGATGACTCCCATCAGAAATGCACACACAGCCATGCAAGAACACCATAATGAGGCACACGCAGAAACCAGAATCATCATAGAGCATGTGTTTGGGATGCTGAAATCAAGGTTCCGTTGCTTGGACATATCTGGTGGAGCCTTGCAGTACTCTCCAGGCACATGTGCCCACATCTTCATAGTATGTGCCATGCTACACAATATGATACTGCGGAAACAGCTGCAGCAGGGACAGAATGGTGAAGGCCCTCACAGCCCACCACCATTGCCAAGGGCCCCACAGGCACAGAGGGACTCAGACCACAAACACCCTGTGCCAGCCCCAGTAGGCAGATGGAGATGTGCCCAGTATACTCATGCCTTGGCAAAGAAGGAACATATAGCACACACACTGACAGTTTAGGCACCTATGGACTGACACCCTTCTCCACCTGCACACACAGCAAACATGGATGGCACACACACACGACTACCTGTAAATTGTCATGTATAGTTGGTCTACTGTGTGCATCCTACATAGGCAGCCCTCAACTATTGTACACACAACTGTTATTGGCACAAGGTAAGTCAATACCTGAACAGTAAATTAAGCTATCAGCATGTGTCGATACTGTATGTACAGGCTCATAAATACATAGGTAGGTACATGCCTAACTGCCCAAGGCCATTCATAAGCATAGCCAAAATGTGTCTGCTGTTGCCACCCCATTGATTTACTAACCATCCCTCTGTGGAGCAGAGCCAATTGTGGGATCCCTGGGGTGTATTCACTGTTCCCCACCCACTCTGCAAGGATTCCCTGGAGTGTTAGTGAGGGGGTTTCGTATAATGTAATCAGGGATGTAGTTCCAAATCATGGGGAGTACCTGTGACAGGAATCTGTCACTCCAACATCTTCCAGTTATGGTTGTGGCAAGGTGTAGCTCATTACAGTGTGTGGCTCACTGTGATATGGATGCCTAATGCCTATGGGAGGGTGGCCTAATGGTTAAGGTGTTTGCCTTACAAGCAAAAGGTGCAGGGTTTGAGTCTCACAAGGGATAATTGGCTAGGCTTAAAATGGCTCGCAAGGGCTGTTAGCTTAGTACTAATCTATGAACCTATGAACCCATAGGTGGAGCATATCCATTAAGCCTGACTTGGACACAGCTTAGTAGGCCAGCAAATATCATCTTTGAGTAAACGAGATGCCACTGATTAATGCAAGAGTTTATGCAGTCTGGCAGCATAGGACACATGTCTGAGGGCATTATCTCTCTATGTGAGGTACGTTTGTGACCCTTCCAGCTGTCAGATGTGTCTTCTGAGGTACATCCAAAATGGGTTATCATACTCGATGATGGGATTGATGACTGATGAGTAAAGGGACACAATAACCTAAGTTTGTTTAGATGCGAACTCTTAAGTAATCAGATGGCCTACATAGATGGATGTCCTAACTACTTCACACATATGACTGTCAAAGGAGAGTTCACTATGTAATGTAGTCCCCACATACCCATTATGTTGTCTGAATTATAGTGTCTGCCACTCATGTGTTAATATGTGTGTATGTAGTTTCCCAAAATGGAATGACCATGCAGTATGTGGCCTTTAGCTGGAGGCCATTACTCTGACACCCTGTGTTGGTCTATGTGAGGCCCCCTTGAAGGATGTCTGTGACAGCTGGACTGCCAGTTATGGCTCCCAGTCTGCAGTAATCACCAAACACGGCCTGCTGTAGTCCACCTGTGTTAGCCCGTACCTCTGAGAAGTATATGGCAAACAGTAGGGGTCCCAGGAATGAGTCCTGTGGGACACCAGTTATGACTTGTTAAGAGTTGAACCTGGAGGCTGCTAGGCTTACCATGTGGGTTGTGTGTGTAAGCCTGTTGGCAAACCAACCTGTGATGTATGGGTGTATGTACTGGCTGGTGAGTGTAGAAATAATACCTGAGTGGGGAATGGTGTCAAAACCCTTGGCGAGGTCCAGGTAGTATGTGTGAACTACCACACCCCACACCTAAAGTCTAGGTGGCTGTAAGATGTCAAACTGTTTCAGTAGGCATGATCTGCACTCAGTCAAGGTGACCTGGGTTGTGCCAAGAGTCTGGAGGTTACCATTGTCTACGTTAATGAGTGCTATGAGGATGCGCTCCATAGCCATGCAGATCAGGCTACTCAAGCTTATGGGGTGGTAGCTGCCATGGTCAGTTGTGTCACCACCTTGGTAGAGTGTAATAGCTGTTGCCAAATGCCAGTGAATGGCCATTTAGCCTGTGTAGAGGCTGATGTTGAATTGCTATATTAGGCGGGGGGGGGGGTCACTTTGTCTTGTAGTGTCTGCAGGATGCAGTTTGGGACACCATCTGCCTCCATTGCTGCTCTGTCATGCCATTTGAAAGGGCCATTACCACCTGTATGTCTCAGATATCTGGGATACTGTACATTTTGGGTATTGTTGTGGGCTCAGTAGGGGGTAAAGCTTGCTCCGAATATATCATCAAGTGTGTTGGTGATATCAGTAGGGTCAGTATATTCAATGCAATATTGCACCAGCACAGTGCAAATCTGTTTGTTACTGCTTACATCCTTGACATAGCCAAAGACGCCTTTGTGGTCATGTTCTGAATCCATGCCTATTTACCTGTGGATGTCAGACTTGGATGATTACATGAGTAACAAGTTTCTTGCTAATACTGGTCATGGACGTCTGCATATCTTGGGATTTGCTGTTGTTCTGGACTACTGTCCTACTTCTGTTGTATAGCCTGTATAATGCAGGGGTTCAGCAGACTGGTGTTCTTGTGTAGGAGTAGCGAGTCCTGGTTTACCATTGATGGCACGACCCATACATCTTTATAGGTGCTTATAGAGTGCATTTGTAATTCCGTCTGTATCTTGAGCAGTGTCATCTCTAAGTGTGGGGGCTGTGAACCCTCCCACCTCTGTCATTAGTACTGTGAATTTAGCTGTAGGAAAGGTATTCACTGCGTGTTCCTTGGGTGGAGAGATGGTTGGGAGTAGAAATCATCAGTGAATAGTTCATGGTCAGATCTAAACAGTGACCAGTTTACCTCTGCTGTAGTGCACCTGTTGCACATGTCAGTGATTACCACTTCTAGTATGTTTTCACCTCTCGTTAGTCCATCTACCAACTTATACAGGCCATATGAGGTGATAAATCCCAGGAAGTGCTGGGCCTGGAAGTGAATACTTGAGTAGGTTATCCAGTTAAGTGTAGGTTAGCCAACATTGACCAATAGCAGTGTGTCTGGTAAGACTGTCATGTTTACCACTGTCTCCAGATAGTTGTAGTGGTGCTCCTAGGTCATGGAGGGTTATTTGTAGCAGCTCACAGTATGCATTGCAGTTGTGGCTGATGTTAGCTGCACATGGATGATCACAGAGGTATCATGCTGCCCCACTAACTTAGAGGTGTAGGTATCCTCGATAAATATGGATACACCCCCTCCATGTCTATGCCAGTCCATATTCAGTGGCTGAAATGTGTGCTATGGGTTGTAGTCTGGTAGTGCCAGTGTGCTCACAGGAGCCTTATACAGGTCCCAGTCACAGAACAGATGTAGATGTTGTCCATACTGAGGGGTGCTGTGAGTGCATGCATGTTGTGAGTACTACCCCTGGTGTTGAATAGCCTAACGCTCATTGGTTCCGCTATTGCGCTATTGTGCAGTTCATGGAGGTGAGATTCACCTCTGAGACCTGCATAAAAATGGCACCATAGGGGTGCCAATAGCCTTGCCCACATTCCAAAGTCTTAGGCTGACACATGGAAGTTGGTATGGCATTGTTGCAGGTATGTATCCCATCTGTGCCTGTGTCCCATCTTTCCTGTAGGTAACCTACTGGTAAGCAATACAAAGCCTGAAACTTATACATATCCACTAGCTTTCAAGATAGGCTTTTGGTGTGATTATGTATCAGTAGTCTGTATGCTATTGCTGTACTTAACTGTTGTCTGACTACATGGTGAATTTACACTGTATATTGTGATCAGAAAACTCTGTATAATCACATATGATGTTGGAAATGGCCTGCCCTGTAGAGGTTCACAGATAGGTAGTAGGCTATCTGCCCAAGGGCATTTAGAAGCATAGTTACAGTGTGGTGGCTTTACATGCACCATTGATGAAGTAACTGAGCCTCTGTCAAGCATAGCCAATGAAGTGATTCCAGGCAGAGTTGCTGGAAGCTGTTGAAGACTGGGGTTCTGTAGGGTGATAGTGGCACATAGTAATCTCAAAAGGGCATGTTAACATGACAAACCAACAGCATTCAATTTCCCTAACAGGTCTTGCAGCTGTAAAATTGGAGTGGTTCCCCCACACCCTGGCTGTATGTGTCTGGGACACATGATCCCAGGGGTGTATATACTGTTGGCCAGTCACACATTAAGGTTTCCCCTGAAGTGTGTCAGTGAGTGGCTATGCCAAATGTAGTTAGGATGTTAATGTATAGTTTCTCAATTCATGTGTCATGTCTGTATTTCGAGAAGCTCACTGGGTGTGGGTGGCTCCACCTGTTGTGTAGCCAAGCTTACACATAGGATTCATGGACATAGAAAATAGGCAGAAGGAACGTTAATGTCAATAGTGTAATGGCTACAGCATTTGCATAATATCTGTGCAGTCCTGGTTCAAATCCCAATAAAGTCAGAGATGATTTACATGTTACATAGTATACCTTAACCACAGCTTGCATATATAGGTAGTATTCCACAGAATAATAAACATTTGGAACAAACAACCACTGAAATGTGCGTTAATCATCCTTGCACTACCAGTGCCGACTCTGAGAGGTAAAATGACCACTGCCAGGATTAGAACATGCAGCCATGTACTCAATCTTCACAATAACCTGCCACTAAGCTATCTGAGATGTACCAACAGTAGTTGTGTATTCTGACAGGTTAAAACACAAAAGGGAGGAATGTGTAGAAATAGGACAAACCGCCATGTACCCAATGAAAGGTGTATGGTATAGACATATTATATATATATATATATATATATATATATATATATATATATATATATACACACATATATATAAATCAACATATATAAAGAGAGAGGGAGAGAGAGAGATATATGTCGATATATTGGGATATACATATATATGTAGATATATAGATAGGTTAACAACATTTACATAAACATGGAGGTACATATAAATGGGATACCTACCAAATATCGAATGCTTGACATACCGACGCGCGTAATCACGAGGCTTAAAGACCGAAAGACCACAGTACCGAAACACCAGAAGCGCGAGGTTTAAAATCCCGATGTTAAGGGGCATTTAGTCAGTGCTTCTGGTGTTGCGGTTCAGGTAGGTTACTGTGTGTAAGTGTGTTTCTGAGGGCTGTAGTGTGTATAACTGTGTGTTCTGAGTGTGTGGTGTATGTTCCTGGGGGACTGTAATGTGTGGGTATGATTTGCTTTGTGCATCTGTTTGTGCGATCTCGGAGGTAGAATATTAAAGTAGGGGGGTGGGGGGGTGCAGCCACCCACATGAGGGGTGGAAGCGGGCTTGCCCACCTGCTCATATGTAGTGTAGAATGGTTTGTTTGGATGTGGTGGGTAGCAGTGTGTCTGTGTGTGTGTGTGTGTGTGTGTTCCATGTTTGTGTTACTTTCGCGTGTTTGACTGTCGTTGTCGGTAATATGGGGTATGGGAATCTGGGCCCGGTACTGTGGACGTCGGAATTGTGTGTGTTTGGGATTCCATAGGTATCCCGTATACAATGGTTGAAGTGTTCATATATGAGTATAGCATGGACCATAGCAATCACACATTCCGCCATGACCAAACTTTATGAACAAAGAATATGGAGAATATATGCCTATACACTATTACAAATATGTGCTATGGACGTAAGCCAAAGATAGGGTTACCACCTGTCCCACTTTGCGAGGGACAGTCCCTCTTTGGGTGATTGTGTCCTGACCAAAAATATTAAATGTGGCAAATGTCCTAAGATTGTAGGACATAATTATGTCCCATATGTAATGTAACAGTTGCATACAATAGTTATTTATGTATCTAAAATACCTACATGTTACAAGAAACAGGATAAGCAACTAAACTACTACAATAATAAGCTTATATTTAGGCAAAAAAGGAAAGTTCTATCCTTTGTACTGACCGTGGGTTTGTGTTGGCCTGTAAAGTCTGATGTGTGTCCCGAAAATGTCCCACTATGGCTATTTGAAAAGGTGGCAACCCTAGCCAAAGAGGGTCAGTCACCAACACAACTCCAATGACTGCAAATACCTATGACAGAAATACACAGACAGCTTTCATGTAGCAACACTTTATTACATTCCGATGTATTGCCGAAAGGATTCAAGGACTAACATCACCTGCATGCTATACAGGAACCAATTAACAGTGCCTTAATGAATCTGCCTGCAATTACCGTAGTATTAGTCCACTAATGGATAGGTGTTCAAATAGGGAAAGAACCCTCATGCACATATCGATTATATATAAAAGCAGTTCCTACACACCTGCATCTGCTATGTACACCCACCAACATCTCCCCCACACCCAAACAAATTACAATACAAACTGTAATAACATCACATAGCATTCACTCGCTGTACGACATCTGCAGAAGTCTTAACATACTTTGTCAGAGACACACTAACATGGCCCTATGTGAAATAGTTGCTGTTATACAATGGAACAGCTGCTGATGTTACAGGGTTTGTTTGCACTAATCCCATTTCAGAGGGTTGTGTGTACACCAGGAAGTGTTACCAATTACTGATTAACAGCACAGTATGATACACATATACACCAAACCAAAGATGTCTGGTGAGCACACTGTAAACCACCTAACATTGCATGCATAGCCATACAGCCTTGAGCTGCCCAAACATCCTTGCCAGACTGAAACATCTGCAGAAGTATCAGGTACAAACAAACCCTGCATAAGTAGCAGTGTTCTGAAATATAACAGCTATACTCACATGTAGAACAACATCTTCTAGCCATTACACACAATCCACAGGAGTCATGAAGCTAATATATCTCTGTCTGTCTCCATATAGCTGTTGAAATACATCACAAAGAACACATCCAGGCTGTCTTCCTTGAAAGTAAGGCAAAGGGACAACGCCCAAGTGGAGTACTCCATTATACACCACTGTTGCCATGGTATTGGCTAATGGAGTAGCTGCACAGCTGATGTGCATCTAATTAACTACTTTGGAACACCAATTGGTGGTCAGGATAGCACATGTTACTAATATTTAACTATAAAAGGATGACTTATCACACATTCAGACCATCTGTATATACCAGCAGAACATTACAAAGAAAATTGCAACACAAACTGAAAAGGATTGAAATAACAGTCAACGACACCTCGGGTTACTAATAAGGTATGTAAAACACTCAGTATGTCTGTGTATGTAGTACCTGTTCTGTAATATTTAAAGTGTACGCAATGCATATAGTGGAAACAGTTATCTTGTAGTGATGTATCATTCAGCATAGTAACGCTTGTAGTATTTATGTGTGTACTGCTGTAGGTCACAAGGCAAACACTGCATACACCACAAGGGATGCTATAAAAGGGCTTTGAACCCAACAATTCCTTACCAGCCGCTGTCAGTGGCAGGGTTGGTCCAACAAGTATGTGCTATAACAGGGGATAGTATATGTTAATATATTGTAACAGTAGGCATATGTATGGGTGTATTACTGAGAATAACATGTCGGAGGTTGGCCTACTGTGCAATTATGATTTGCATTGTGGGATATTGTGCCAATAACTGTGTAATGTACAGTATTGTAGGCAGATATGTATTACAATTTACATAGCATTACTGTTATGTTAGGCAAACATTAGTTATGTCTATTGGCACTTACAATACACAATAACAGGATACATATGACTTGTAGTCACCCGACAGTTTATCAGCATGATAGCAAAGTAAAATGGAAGATCTAGTTAACTATCCATGCACATAAGACATGTAATAAGTTCAAAGGTAGGTACTAGGCTGTCTGCCCAAGGGTATTTATAAGCCTAGCTAGAGTGTGTTGGCTTCCGCCACCCCCTTAGGTTAGTTCCCTGTGCCTCTGAATGACAGAGCCATTAGTTCCCTGTGCCTCTGTCCAGCAGAGCCACTGCAGTGATCCCCGGGGTACATGTCTGTCTCCCATCCACCCGTCAAGGTTTCTCTTGAAGAGTGCTAGTGAGGGGCCCTGCCTGATGTACATTGAAATCATGTTCCAAAGCATGGGGAGTCTCTGGGTCAGGAATCTATCCGTCCAGCACATCCTAGTTATCGTTGTGGTTAGCTGTATATCCCTAGAGCATGTGGCTCTCAGGGGCTTTTGTTTAGGTGGAGCATATCCAGCAATACTGGGTTGGACATGGGCCTTGTATGTCAAGCAGAGATCACCTGTGAGTATGAGGTATGCAACCGAGTACAGCTGGAGTTTCTTTAGTTGGGCTGCATAGGTCATCTGTTTGAGGTCAGTAATCCTCTTGGTGTGGTACTGTTGTGGTCTTCCAAGCTGTTGCAGATGTCTTGTAAGGTACATCCCAAATGGGGTGTTGTATCTGTTAATGGGTCTAATAAGTAGAGTAGAGAGGCACAATGGCCTCTTTTGTTCTGGATGCAAACCCATTACAGATTAGGGGGGGGCCATGTAGAAGGATATATTAACCACCTTGGCATTATGGTTATTGAAGGAGATTGCTATCTACTTGGGTTCCCAGATCCCTTATTACCTTTTATGTATGTAGGGGACTAGCACCTATGTGGTAGTCTGCGGGTAATTCGTTTTATCCAAAGGGGATGACTATGCACTTTTTGGCATTCAGCTTGAGGACATGATATTGACACCAGGTATCCGTCTCAGTGTGACCCTTCCGGAGGGTGTCTGTATCAGCTGGGGAAACAATTATGGCCCCTAGTTTGCAGTCGTCTGCAAACCCTTTCAGCCAAAGCCTTCCTGTGCTTGCCTGTACCTCAGAGAATTATATACTGAGCATGAGGGGTCCTAGGATTGAGCCCTGGGGGACGCCACTTGTAACTGGTTTACAGTCGGACCTAGGGTATGCAACTCCCACTGTGTGGATTCTGTCCATGAGCCACTTTGCAAACCATCTCATGATGTAGGGGTTAATGTTCAGGTGGATAGGTATGTTGATAATACCAGAATGGGGAATAGTGTTGAAAGCCTTTGAGAGATCAAGGTAGGCTGTGTGGACCTCCTTACCTTCATCTAATGCCTTGGTAACTGTCTCAAAGAAGTCCACCAGGTTTAGGAGGCATGGTCTGCCCTTAACAAAGCCAAACTGGGAGGGGCCATAGATTTGGAGGTACCCAGTGTCTCTGTGACTGAGATCCATGATGATATGCTCCATAGCTTTGCAGACCAGGCTAGTCAGGCCTATAGAGCAATAGGTCCCATGGTTCATTCTGGCGCCACCTTTGTGGAGTGGGATAACTGTTGCTGTGTGCCATTCAGGGGGCAAAAAGCTGATGAGAGGCTATTATTGAACATGGTGCATAGGTGGGGAGCCAGTTTGTTCTGAAGTTTGTGTAAAATGCAGCCTGGGATGTTGTATGGTCCCATGGATGCTGTCATATTGGCTTTAGAGAGTAGAGCTTTTACCTGCGTAGTTGTGATTACAGGGACTCTGCATTCTTCCTGTATAGATATGGGCCCTTTAGGGGGTGAGATGGGGGGAAAGTTAGCACTGAACCTATCTGCCAGGATGTTGGCAATATCAGTTGGTTCTGTAATGTTCGTGCCTTTGTGCTGTAACTCAGAACAGATGTGGGTGTTGACATTGAGATATTTGACATAGCTATAGAATGCTTTGTGGTTGTTCTTGGAATTAGTGGTGATTTTGTTTCTGTAGCTAGCTTTGGAGGATCTTATAAGGGATCTCAGCTTCTTACTGAGGCTGACCAGGGAGCTCCTCCACGCATGGGATTGTACTCTCTTTTGCAACAGTGTCTTCCTTCTGTTGTACAGTTTGTTTATGGCAGGGGCCCACCAGACTGGCTTCCTTAATTAGGAGTATAGCGTCTTGGTTCTGTTTGGGATAGCACAATCCATGCACTTGTGTAAGTGCTTATAGAGTGCATTTGTGTAGGATTCAGCAGTTGCAACTGTATTGTCCATCTGCATGGGTGTCATGAAGTTCACCACTTCTGTCTTAAGAAGCATGAAGTTGGCTTTGTAGAAATATACTGTGGTTTCCTTAATAGGGGTGAGGGCAGGATGTGGATATCAAGGGTGTTTAGCTTATGGTCGGATCGGACCAATGAGGAGTTGATGTCAGGTATGGAACACCGGTCACTCATGTTGGTAATGCCTAGGTCTAGGATATTATTGCCCCTGGTGGGTGTGTGTATAAGTTGATCAAGGGCATTGGAGTTTATGAATTCCAGAAAGCGTTGAGCTAATGAGTTGGTGCACGAGTAGTTTTCCCAGTTAATGGTGGGGTAGGTGAAGTCACCCATTAGTAGGGTGTTTGGTTGAACCCTAATAATTTCCAGTACATCAAGAAAAGAGGAGTGGGAATCTTGGGGCATTGTGGGGGATCTGTAGCAAGCTACGATTTGGATTGCAGTTTAGCCCAGAGGTAGTTGCACTTGGATAATCTCAGATGCATTGTGCTAAGCAACTAGCCTGGAGGGGTGGATATCCTTAATGAATATGGACACACCTCCTCCTTGGGTGTTCCAGTCCAGGTTACATGGCCAAAAAGTGTGCTATGAGTTATAGCCTGGTAGTGCAGGGGTGCTCTCTGGAGCCTTGAACCAGGTCTCAGTCACTTCACAGATATCAATGTTCTCCATTAGAAGGAGTGCCTCGAGTGAGTGCATTTTGAGGTTTAGACTTCCAGCATTGAGTAGCATTATCCTCAGTTTGTGCTTGCCTGTTCCTGTTATGGTGGTGAATATGTTATTTGAACCTTGCCTAAAGAAGGCACTATAGGGGCAGAAAGAGCCTTAACCAGTATCCAGAATCCCAGGGGCGACAGGTGCAGGCCATCTGTGGCCTAAGCATCATGGTCTGTCGAACATGTCATCCCAAGCAGACAGATACTGGATCCCCTTAGAATGACACCAGAAGTTTAGCCAATTGTTGAAGTCAGTCATTTTGTCCTTGTACTGTGGTATCCTTCTGGGTGATGGCAGAATGCTACTCAGGGCTAGGGTCATACCTGCTTCGGCTACAAGATCAGAGAACTCTTCCATGTCTCTTTTCATGTAGTCCAAGGAGGTAAGTCTCAGGTCATTCACACGAACATGGACAATGACAGAGTCATATCTGTACTTGTTGTGGAGTGACATGAGTGCATGGGTTATGTGGTGAATCCTGGTACCCGACAGGCAGCTGACAGTAACTTTCTCCTTGTTTAGCCTGGAGAGTGGGACATCAGTGTGCCTGACTACAGAGTCACCTATGACTAGTGTGTTGGGTAAGTTGATTTGCCTTATTGGCTGTGGTTGAGTGGCACCCTGACTCTGTGGGCTATGTGCCATTGGAGTTGTTTTGGAGGATGGAGGCTGCTTGTGTTTCTGCTTTGGAGGTCTCTGTTGCTTAGGCAGATTATTATTGAGAGCCTCTGCGAATGTTTTTGTGTTACTATGTGTGGATTATGGTGGTGTAGATTTAGTGAGACTATGTGATGAGTGTGGTGTGGTGCAAAGGTTTACCTTCTCCACATGACTGTCAGGGTCAGTCTTGGTTGGTGAGAGCTTTACCTCCAGTTTGGCTAGATAAGTGCATCTCTCACAGGTTGCAGTGTTGGGTGGTAGACGGAGATGGTTGTCTGTGTACATGAGGCAATGTCTACATTGCCTCAAGATGTCCAGATTCATCAGATAGACAGGAGAGAGCACTGGGAGCTGACCCTTGGACATGCCTGAATATAAAACTATTTTCCCCTAGATAAGTAAGGAAAGTGAGTACAAGAGCTGTTTTACTCTAAGCAAGTGAGAGAAGTATGTACAAAAACTGTTTACCTCTAGGTAATGAGGAAGATTGAGTGCTATAGTAATTAGTAGCTTACATAGTGCTTACAAGTTCTGAACAAGTGCTGAGTATGAATAAGCAATTCAGATAGGGTCTTGGATAACATAAACACACTGCCTCCCCCCAACAGGTACACAATCATATATCCATGTACACTACAGAGCCCCTGTAACCACAATTATGCAGGTACAAGCTGCACTCAGGCTGCATGGGACCTGTTCACATCCCAGGTTGTATCATACATATATGGCAAAACAAATTGCTCTCCACATATACATCATGTAAAACATAGCTTCATGTCAGGCTGTGTACACACGGAATGGTGCACACCAACAGGTATCACAACCCACAAAGGGGGAGACACCACTGATAATGGAAAGTATTGCATAACTACCCTGCTGAGTCTAATCTGAAAGGCCATGAACCTTGATCAAATTATTTGATGTCAGCCGTAGAACTGTAGATGGCAGTAAGGTTGATTTCACACTGCATATCATAACCTTGCCAGGTCATAGGACATCACCACCCATACTCTGTTCCACCTACACTCAGTATACTAGATGTACATTCCTATGTCACAGGAGTGTTTTGCAATGCGACTGCTGACAGAACCAACACTACAGAAGGTGTCTGAATAATACATGCACATCACAACAGTGCCAGCTACAGTAAGACAGGGTTAATTCATTGTACTCCCCCTCATTGTAGTTTATACCACACAGACTAATAGAAGACATCTGCCTATTGAAGTATGCGAATGACTGTGACTTAGGAGCAATAGCTGACTCAGAGTGTTGTGGACAACATACAGAAGGGGCTTTGTGGGTGAGGTGTGTGACATATGGGCACAATCTGACAGCTACATATTGCATTGTCACCCCTGTGTTAATAACCCTGTACCTATGAACTACCACCTAGGCAGCAGTCAACATAATGGACACTGTGTATAAGGGATGCAGCTGGGCAGTTGTCTTTCCTGTGATAGTTACATCACCACACCTGTCAGGTAGTTGTATGTGGCAGCCCTAATCATGACAGGGTGCCATTCATGAATATAGAGATCATTGTCCAGCCATACGCAACACTCAAGTGACCCATATCAGATCACCAATTTCCTTTAAGGGGTATTGGCCATGTTCAGATGGCCTACACCAGCCTTCCCAATCCCCATCTCCACTATGTAGCATGATGCCTACCCTGAATAAAGCCATGTCCAACCCAGTGATGTTGGACATGCTACACGTACACATCCTGATCTCAAACACATACTTCATGGACATACACCTTCCTAGTACTAGGGTCACCACATGATGGACAGATCCTTGTCCCATACACTTTACATAGTTCTGCCACACTATGCATTCCTGTCCAGCAAAGCTGCACATTGCTCCCCTCTCAGACATGGTATGATGACCACATGGTAAATGTATCATTAACCCTGTGGATCAGTTATGTGGCACTGCTCCACCTGGCCCCAGAAACCCGCCTGTCAGCTACAGCTAGGTAACCTTTCATCCTAGAGTCATACATGACGCAGGGCATATAGCCTACTAGTTGACCTTGACTGTACATGCTATAGTCGATATCCATCCCTGCAAATACCATCTGGCTAGCCAGTGTCCCATGTGTATCACATGTGCGACACAGGTGATACATGGCAGGATGTTGAACTTCTTTACAGTGCCGTGTAGATGTATATGGCAAAACACATACATGTAAAACCTTCCGTGAACAAGTCTGCAGGGTCACAGGTCATGTTCGTTAAGGCAATGTAGGTCTTTATATGTGAGATATACACAGCATCAAGGTTGACTGCATTAATGTGGACACATTCATCCATGTGCTGATAGGTAGGAACAGTAAGAACACCAGTACAGGCAAACAGTCATGCCCACATCAAGACAGCATCCACATGGAGTACGAGCAATGTAATCAGGTGAAGCACACACATATATGGTGATAATATCCAATCACCATTGAGTGTCAAATGTGTGACATAAACATGTCAGTGGTGTCAGTGTCATGTAGATTTGTAAAGACAACTATTTAATCGCAATAAATGTGATACACATGTATGCTCAGCTGTAGCTCTGTATGTCTCTGTGAGTTACTGTGACCTGTCTCCATCATTATGTCTTCCAGGTATGCCGTGTGCATTTCTACCCATTTATACCTGCTGGGAGGAAGAGGCCCTCATCCCATACCTACATGACAATCACGATGTCCTGTTCAGCCATGTGCCACAGGATGCACAGCAACGGGATACCCTGTGGATGGAACTTTCCAGGAGGGTTAATGATGTGGGTGGCCACAACTGCACATACCAGCAGGTGCGCAGACACTGTACAGACCTCATTAGATGGGCAAAACAGCATGCAAATGCAATCGCCAGAGAACAAGGTGCAACAGGTGGTGGGCCACCAAGCCAGCCCCCACTCACACGTACCGAGGAGCTACTGGCAAACCTGGGGACACCTGCAGAACAACATCCACAAGCCTTAGCCGATATCATGGAGGTGGGTGTCTCTCAACCACCGAGCCTGGAGTTGCCTGGTAAGTCACTACTGCACCTATAACAACTATATTCCATACACTGTAACTGTACAATATGTAATGTAACACCATATGCAAGGCATGTATACACACATGCCGCATACTATAGTATGCTACTCTGTGTATGCACACATGTGCATACTTCATAGTATAGCCTATTGTACTGGTGTATGTGTTAACATGCACATTGCACCCTGTAGCTATCATACAGGCATGGATAATGATCATACTGCTGTATTACTCCTATTTAGGTACCTCTGGCATTCTGCTCCAACAGCAGCCCATTGCAGGTGAGGCAGTTATTATTTATCAGGCATCTTAATGCACAGATCTATCTGCCATATGGCCATTTACCACATGTACACATAATGTATGGTTCTGTCACAATATACAGGTCGGACCTGCAATGCATCACAATGGCTACCCATGTGCAATATTTGCAAACTATGTGAAACACCGACATGAAACCTCACAAACTGTCATTGCCAGATGTGTGGACAGCTGTGCATACAATGGTGGAGGTGCTATTCACTGTAGGGACATGTACTACAGATCAGAACTACACATGTGGGGAATACAGACAGTACTACACAGTGAGCTGGAGTATGGCCAGCCCACAGGATTCACTGGTGTGGATCATAGCCCTGCTATGAATGTCACACAATGTGATGTGCTATCTTGAAATGTCCATGACATCTAGTGGGCTGGCTGCAACACTGTCTAACAATCCTGAAAAACATATCCCACATACCAAACATACCACCTTTTGTCTGCATAACCCTGTAGTCAGTGGACATATGACATTTATGGGTGTATGTCATATGGGACAACACAGACATGTGAAATAGATGCCCATCACACTAATTTGGCCAACACATGTACACACATGGCTATGGTGGATGGCCAGAGACATGAAGCAGCACGCACAGTAGACGTGATGTGCTTGTGTGTACACCCTGTCATACATTGGCTCCACATGGTCCAACTATGGCCTTTGTGTAAATTTTGAATCATGGATGCATGTGATATGTGACAAAGGCCTGTCTACTTTCAGTCATGTCATCCCAGAATGACAAACACTGGACAACCTCGTAATTACAGCAGGACATTGGCTCATTGTGTTGGTCAAGCAGTTGCCACTCCTAGCAAGACATCACTGCGAGTGGTAGTATTGTGCTTGGTATAGAATGGTACATCTAAGGTGATGGACAGCAGTAGACATTGTGTATAACACCGGTGTCAGATATATGTAGTGCAGTGTTCCTGCTAATAATGACAACTACTAACACCAGAGTCCATTACAATGCATTCTTTACGTCTAACTGTAATAGCATGGCCACTGTGGCCTTCCGTGTTTAGAATCAGAGTGCATCCCAGACAGCCCTGTGCTACTAAGTGTATGAGCATGCCCAGTATAATCTTTTGTAGCTGGACACATAGTGCATTCCGAACAGCCCTGTGCTACTAAGTGTGTGAGCATGCCCAGTGACACCTTGTGTCTGTTATGTGCCTCTATGTGTATGGGCATGGGCATTGTAACCCTGTATAGTGATAGTAGTCATCCATTCCACAGATGGGCATATTCCAGGTCAGGATGGATTCCTACTTTAAACACACAGGTTCACAGGTATGTACATCTTAACTGCCAGCATCCGTGTTTATGTCGGCATT